>NC_053022.1:141382324-141406469 GCF_003073215.2 Triticum urartu
ACCAACATGCTGCGGTATTTTTTTGGCCGAATTGGGACAAGCTTTGGTGTAAGCTTCTTGCAAACCAGAGCTTCCCTCAAGAAGGCTCGTGGTTCCGAGAGAGAACGTGTCACCTTCGCGTGCGAAACGACATACGTACACTGCCTTCTCCTGCCTTAATTTTTTTTACACAGCCAGATTAGACCAAATAGAAGTACCGTGCTAAACTATGGAATTATTCTGGGTTCATTTGGCCTTTTTTATACATTAATTGAGTTTCTGGGCATTTAATGTGCATAATTGAAAATTGAACTACAAGCACATGCTCCAGTGCACCAAAGTTGTTCGAAAAATCACGTGTGTGTCCTTGGGTGAATTTCTAGGTCCCATGCAAGAGATGGGAGTGAAATTCAAACATCTGGGCATCGTGGCTCGGCCGGAAAGATTGAGAAACTTGGTTCTTTAATTCTTATAATTCCAAAACACGCTTGAAAATCATGAAACTTGGCATGGTCTCATGACATGGCACCATCATGCTGTGGTAATTTTTCGGTCCGATTTGCGAAGGCGCACACATCAACAATCAACAAAGTCATTTTGGAACAAGTGTTGTCACGTTACAAATCGGAAACATAAGTATTATTGAAACCGTGGGCGTTCGACTTACCAATTACGTGCGGCCACGCGTCTAGTTTTTTATTGGCTAGGAGGTGCCGTGCGGGGTAGCTATTTGAGTACGGGAGGCATGCGATGAGACCCCTGCGCGTGCTCATTGGGAGGAGAGCCCTTTTGACCGCTACCCGTCGCACACCTCCCTCCCAACGTCTCCATTAATGGCGCCCGAGCACCTATTCTACGTCGTGGCTATATGTCTCACTGGACTGAGATTTGAGATTTAAGAGATAAAAATGAAAATCTGAAAAGAAAGTTTTCATGGATCTTGTTGTATGATCCGACGGACCTATATAGCATCGACTGCGACTTATAGCAAGCATGATGAATATAAGGACGATGACATTGGATAATAATTGTCTTACATATTTACATGCGGCAATGCCCAATATACACAAGGGCAAAAGAAGAAGGAAGACAATGATCTGGCTCGCTGATCTCTACTTTCTTGATGCGTTGCTGCAGGCCGCGGGAACTAGTATCCACGGCGGGCGGCGACGAGCTCTTTCTTGTCCTCAAGATGTTGGTTGAGAGCATCCACGGATTCCTCCACCAGCCTTCTATGCTCGATGCGCATCATGGCAATCTCGTCCATACGTTTCTCGACGATGACGCCGGTCCTCTTCAACAAGGCAGTGGTCTGCTCCTCCTGCTCCGCACTTCCGCAGTGGCAAAACATTTTCTCTCGGTGCCGCGAGAAACTAGCGTGCAAGTGTGGTTAGGTGGGGGTGGTGGACTATAGACGATGAAGCTTCCTGCATAAGCCACACAAGACGGTGCGCCAAGACATTTTATATCGCATCCCACATGGTTCTTTCTAGTAAACTGTTTGTGGTATACCTGATTTTTTCATTATGTTTTGAAAGACAAAATGTTGTTACGGAGGGAAAGGATGGTGTTTGAATTGCTAGAACATTTACGTATAGTGAACATGCAACTAGTACATGAGTGTCGTGTTTAAATTTGGAATTATTCCGGGTTCGTTTGGCATTTTATGCATTAATTGAGTTTCTGGGCATTTAATGTGCATAATTCAAATTTGAACAACAAGCACATGCTCCAATGCACCAAAGTTTGTGAAAAATCACATGTGTGTCTTTGGGTGAATTTACAGGTCTCATGCAAAAAATGAGAATAAAATTCGAACATATGGGTGTCGTGGCTCGACCGGAATGATTGAGAAACTTGGTTTTTTAATTCCTGTAAATCCAAAACACGGCTGAAAATCATGAAACTTTGCATGGTGTCATGACATGGCACCAACATGATGCAGTAAATTTTTTGGCCGAATTAGGACAAGCTTTGGTGTAAGCATCTTGCAAACCAGAGCTTCCCTCAAGAAGGCTCGTGGTTCCGAGAGGGAACGTGTCACCTCCGTGTGCGAAACGTCATACGTACACTTCCTTCTCCCGCCTTAATTTTTGTACACTGGCAGATTAGACCAAATAGAAGTACCATGCTAAATTTTGGAATTATTCTGTGTTTGTTTGGCCTTTTTTATACATTAATTGAGTTTCTGGGCATTTAATGTGCATATTTCAAATTTGAACTACAAGCACATGCTCCAGTGCACCAAAGTTGTTTGAAAAATCAGATGTGTGTCCTTGGGTGAATTTCTAGGTCCCATGCAAGAGATGGGAGTGAAATTCAAACATCTGGGCGTCGTGGCTCGGCCGGAAATATTGAGAACTTGGTTTTCTAATTCCTGTAAATCCAAAACACGCCTGAAAATCATGAAACTTGGCATGGTGTCATGACATGGCACCAACATGTTGCGGTAATTTCTTTGGCCGAATTGGGACAAGCTTTGGTGCAGGCTTATTGCAAACCGGAGCTTCCCTCAAGAAGGCTCCTGGTTCCAAGAGGGAACGTGTCACCTTAGTGTGCGAAACGACATACGTACACTGCCTTCTTCCGCCTTAATTTTTTACACAGGAAGATTAGAACAAATAGAAGTATCATGCTAAATTTTGGAATTATTCCGAGTTCGTTTGGTCTTTTTTATACATTAATTGAGTTTCTACGCATTTAATGTGTATAATTCGAATTTGAACTACAAGCACGTGCTCCTGTGCACCAAAGTTGTTTGAAAAATCATATGTGTGTCCTTGGGTGAATTTCTAGGTCCCATGCAAGAGATGGGAGTGAAATTCAAACATCTGGGCGTCGTGGCTCGGCCGGGAAGATTGAGAAGCTTGGTTTTTTAATTCCTGTAATTCCAAAACACGCCTGAAAATCATGAAACTTGGCATGGTCTCATTACATGGCACCAACATGCTACGTTATTTTTTTGGCCGAATTGGGACAAGCTTTGGTGTAAGCTTCTTGGAAACCGGAGCTTCCCTCAAGAACGCTCGTGGTTCTGAGAGGGAACGTGCCACCTCTGTGTGCGAAACGACATACGTACACTGCCTTCTCCCCCTTAATTTTAGTACACTAGCAGATTAGACCAAATAGAAGTATCGTGCTAAATTTTCGAATTATTCTGTGTTTGTTTGGCCTTTTTATACATTAATTGAGTTTATGGGCATTTAATGTGCATATTTCAAATTTGAACTACAAGCACATGCTCCAGTGCATCAATGTTGTTTGAAAAATCAGATGTGTGTCCTTGGGCGAATTTCTAGGTCCCATGCAAGAGATGGGAGTGAAATTCAAACATCTAGGCGCCGTGGCTCCGCCGGAAAGATTGAGAAGCTTGTTTTTTTTTAATTCTTGTAAATCCAAAACATGCCAGAAAATCATGAAACTTGGCATGGTGTCATGTCATGGCGCCAACATGCTGCGGTAATTTATTTGGCCAAATTGGGACAAGCTTTGGTGTAGGCTTATTGCAAACCGGAGCTTCCCTCAAGAAGGCTCGTGGTTCCGAGAGGGAACGTGTCACCTCCGTGTGCGAAACGACATACGTACACTGCCTTCTCCCGCCTTAATTTTTTTACACAGCCAGATTAGACCAAATAGAAGTACCGTGCTAAATTTTGGAATTATTCCGGGTTCGTTTCACCCTTTTTATGCATTAACTGAGTTTCTGGGCATTTAATGTGCATAATTCAAATTTGAACTATAAGCATAGGCTCCAGTGCACCGGAGTTGTTTAAGAAATCACATGTGTGTCCTTGGGTGAAATTCTAGGTCCCGTGCAAGAGATGGGAGTGAAATTCAAACATCTGGGCGTCGTGGCTCGGCCGGAAAGATTGAGAAACTTGGCTTTTTAATTACTGTAATTCCAAAACACGCCTGAAAGTCATGAAACTTGGCATGGTCGCATGACATGGCACCAACATGCTGCGGTACATTTTTGGCTGAATTGGGACAAGCTTTGGTGTAATCTTATTACAAACCGGAGCTTTCCTCAAGAAGGCTCGTGGTTCCAAGAGGGAACGTGTCACCTCCGTGTGCAAAACGACATACGTACACTGCCTTCTCTCGCCTTAATTTTTTTACACAGCCAGATTAGACCAAATAGAAGTACCGTGCTAAATTTTGGAATTATTCCGGGTTCTTTTCGCCTGTTTTATACATTAATTGTGGTTTTGGGCATTTAATGTGCATGATTCAAATTTGAACTACAAGCACAGGCTCCAGTGCACCAAAGTTGTTTGAAAAATCACATGTGTGTCCTTGAGTGAATTTCTAGGTCCCATGCAAGAGATTGGAGTGAAATTCAACCACCTGGGCCGCGCGGCTCGGCCGGAAAGATTGAGAACTTGGTTTTTTAATTCCTGTAATTCCAAAACACGCCTAAAAATCATGAAACTTGGCATGGTCTCATGACATGGCACCAACATGCTGCGGTAATTTTTTTGGACGAATTGGGACAAGCTTTGGTGTAAGCTTCTTGCAAACTGGAGCTTCCCTCAAGAAGGCTCGTGGTTCCGAAAGAGAACGTGCCACCTCCGTGTGCGAAACGACATACGTACGCTACCTTCTCCCGCCTTAATTTTTTTACACAGCCAGATTAGACCAAATAGAAGTACCGCACTAAACTTTGGAATTATTCCGGGTTCGTTTATGGGCATTTAATGTGCATAATTCAAATTTGAACTACAAGCACATGCTCTAGTGCACCAAAGTTGCTTGAAAAATCACATGTGTTTCCTTGGGTGAATTTCTAGGTCCCATGCAAGAGATGGGAGTGAAATTCAAATATTTGGGCGTCGTGGCTCGGCTGGAAAGATTGAGAAACTTGGTTTTTTAATTCCTGTAATTCCAAAACACGCCTGAAAATCATGAAACTTGGCATGTTCTCATGACATGGCACCAACATGTTGTGGTAATTTTTCAGTACGATTTGCGAAGGCGCACACATTAAGAATCAACAAAGTTATTTTGGAACAAATGCTGTCATGTTACAAATCGGAAACACAAGTATTATTGAAACCGTGGGTGTTCGACTTACCAATTACGTGCAGCCACGCGTCCCCTTTTTTTATTGGCTAAGAGTTGTCATGCGGGGTAGCTATTTGAGTACGGGAGGCGTGCGATCAGACCCCTGCGCGTTCTCATCGGGAGGAGAGCCCTCTTGACCGCTACCCGCCGCGCACCTCCCTCCCAACGTATCCATTAATGGTGCCCGAGCACCTGTTCTACGGCATGGCTATATGTCTCACTTGACTAAGATTTAAGAGAGAAAAATGAAAATCTGAAAAGAAAGTTTTGCACGGATCTTGATATAAGATCTGACGGACCTATATAACATCGACTGCAACTTATAGCAAGCATGATGAATATAAGGACGATGACATTGGTAATAATTGTCTTGTATATTTATAAACATAATAAAAAAGCCACATGCGGCAACGCCCGATATACACAAGGGCAAAAGAAGAAGGAAGGAAACGATCTGGCTAACTGATCTCTACTTTCTAGATGCGTTGCTGCAGGCCGCGAGAACTAGTCTCCGCGGCGGACGGCGATGAGCTCTTTCTTGTCCTCAAGATGCTGGTTGAGAGCATCCACAGATTCCTCCACCAGCCTTCTGCGCTCGATGTGCAGCATGGCATTCTCGTCCATAAGTTCCTCGATGATGACATCGGTCCTCTTCAACAAGGCAGTGGTCTGCTCCTACTGCTTCGCACTTCCGATGATCTTCCCCCTCAGCAAGTCGCGCTCGGCCTGGAGCTTCACATTGCTCTCATTTAGTTGCCGGATGACGTCGGTAGACTGTTTAAACAAGGCTTTCAGGTCATCCTGCACTCTCGCCCACCTGGTGATCTGACCCATCTGCCCAAGGACGAGGGTACGCATGCGCCTGTAATACATGTCGCCTGCTTGCGAGACATTTTCCCAAGCCACCGCGACGCGGGAGGACATCTCTGGTGCATTCGCGGCGTGGCATGACATCTATTCTGCTTCCGTGGGGTGGCTGGACCACTCTGCTGCATCGACGGCTCGGCGGGTCGTCCATGCTGCTTCGGCTGTGCGGCAAGACATGTTGGCTACTTTTGCGGAAGACGGGACATCTCTCGTGCTTCCACTTCCAGGATCGCCTCTCCTTGGTGGCAATCTCTCGACCCAGAACTCACACATTCCATGGCTGACGCAAGGGAACGATGATGAATGACTTGTTTGTTTTTGACATTTTGTGGATGAGGAGTTGAGGAGGCAATCTCTTGGAGTAGTAGTATTTATAACCGAGTAGTAATATGCTCCTAAGTGGGAAATTGTTTAGGTTTTGATCAGTGTGAACAAGTTTGCAATTTGGAATGTGACGGGACGCATGCTCAAAATTTACTTACGGTTATAAGTGCGGCACTATTCCCAGAAGGCGTAACGTGAGCACGCATGCCTTCTCGGCCGCGTAACATGGGCACGCACGCCTTCTCGGCCGCGTGACATGGGCATGCACGCCTTCTCGGTCGCGTACGTGGCGTTTGCACCATAGGGTGCACCGCAATAGGCAATGTCAGCACACGTCTTGTTCCAACAACCGTGCGCACTCGTTATTACCATCGCGCATGCTTCTTTTAATTAGAATGGGTGTGCCCATCTAGCGCACACACGTTGATCAATCTAACTCTTTCAGTTTGTTGTGGCTAATCGCAAACAGTTCATCCATGTGAAGTGTATGCCATCGATCGCAGACACTTTGATCTGGCTTACCCGTTTTTTTTTCTGTTGCCTAATCGCAGACAGTTAATCCTTCTGGAGCGTATGCCCTCAATCACACACACCTTGATCTGGCTGACCGTTTCTTTTGTGTTACCTAATCACAAATAGGTCATCTGAGTGAACCGTATGCTGTATATCGCACACACCTTCATCTGGCTACCCGTTTCTTTTGTGTTGCCTAATCACAAACAGTTCATCCGAGTGAACCGTATGCTCAATATCGCACACGCCTTCATTAGGCTGCCTGTTTCTTTTGTTCCGCCTCATCACAAACAATTCATTGGACTGAACCGTATGCCCTGGATCGCACACGCAACTAAAATATGAACCGTGTTTGATGCATCCTCCATTGAAAATGTTTTGTACCTTTTTTGATGGTTTTTTACATCCCCGTTTGTGATTAATGCATCGCACACAGTTTCGTGAAAGGGTCTCTGATCGTAGTGTCACGTTAGCAGCATCCTGCAGTAGTGTTAACCATCTTTGTTAACGAGCTAGTCAAGTAGAGGCATACTAGGGACACTCTGTTTGTCTATGTATTCACACATGTACTAAGTTTCTGGTTAATACAATTCTAGCATGATATAAGGAAATATAAATAACAACTTTATTATTGCCTCTAGGGCATATTTCCTTCAGTCTCTCACTCGCACTAGAGTCAATTATCTAGATTACATTGTAATGATTCTAACACCCATGGAGTGTTGGTGCTGATCATGTTTTGCTCCTGAGAGAGGCTTAGTCAACGGGTCTGCAACATTCAGATCCTTATGTATCTTGCCAATCTCTATATCTCCCTCCTTGACTTGATCACAGATGTAATTGAAGCGTATCTTGATGTGCTTGGTTCTCTTCTGAAATCTGGATTCCTTTGCCAAGGCAATTGCACCAGTATTGTCACAAAAGATTTTCACTGGACCCGATGCACTAGGTATTACTCCTAGATCGGATATGAACTCCTTCATCCAGACTCCTTCATTTGCTGCTTCCGAAGTAGCTATGTACTCCGCTTCACACGTAGATCCCGCACTACGCTCTACTTAGAACTGCACCAACTGCAGCTCCACCATTCAATAAAAATACGTATCCGGTTTGTGACTTAGAGTCATTCGGATCAGTGTCAAAGCTTGCATCGACATAACCGTTTATGATGAGCTCTTTGTCACCGCCATAAATGAGAAACATATCCTTAGTCCTTTTCAGGTACTTTAGGCTTGACCGCTGTCCAGTGATCCACTCCTGGATTACTTTGGTACCTCCCTGCTAAACTAATAGCAAGGCACACATCAGGTCTGGTACACATCATTGCATACATGATAGAACCTATGGCTGAGGCATAGGGAATGACTTCCATTTTCTCTCTATCTTCTAAAGTGGTCGGGCATTGAGTCCGACTCAACTTCACACCTTGTAACACAGGCAAGAACCCTTTCTTTGACTGATCCATTTTGAACTTCTTCAAAACTTTATCAAGGTATGTGCTTTCGTGAAAGTCCAATTAAGCGTCTCGATCTATCTCTATAGATCTTGATGCCCAATATATAAGCAGCTTCACCGATGTATTTCGTTGAAAAATTATTATTCAAGTAACCTTTTATGCTATTCAGAAATTCAGTATCATTTCTGATCAACAATATGTCATCCACATATAATATCAGAAATGCTACGGAGCTCCCACTCACTTTCTTGTAAATAAATGCTTCTGCAAATGTCTGTATAAAACCACATGCTTTGATCACACTATCAAAGCGTATATTCCAAATCCGAGAGGCTTGCACCAGTCCATAAATGGATCGCTGGAGCTTGCACACTTTGTTAGCACCTTTTGGATCGACAAAACCTTCTGGTTGCATCATATACAACTCTTCTTTGAGATATCCATTAAGGAATGTAGTTTTGATATCCATTTGCCAAATTTCATATCATAAAATGTGGCAATTGCTAACATGATTCGGATAGACATAAGCATCGCTGCAGGTGAGAAGGTCTCATCATAGTCAACTCCTTGAACTTGTCAAAAACCTTTCGCAACAAGTCGAGCTTTGTAGACAGTAATATTACCGTTAGCGTCAGTCTTCTTCCTGAAGATCCATTTATTCTCTATGGCTTGCCGATCATCGGGCAAGTCAACCAAAGTCCCCACTTTGTTCTCATACATGGATCCCATCTTAGATTTCATGGCCTCTAGCCATTTTGCGGAATCTGGGCTCATCATCGCTTCCTCATAGTTCGTAGGTTCGTCATGGTCAAGTAACATGACCTCCAGAACAGGATTACCATACCACTCTGGTGCAGATCTTGCTCTGGTTGACCTACGAGGTTCGCTAGTAACTTAATCAGAAGTTTCATGATCATCGTCATTAGCTTCCTCACTAATTGGTGTAGGAATCACTTGAACTGATTTTTGTGATGAACTACTTTCCAATAAGGAAGAAGCTATAGTTATCTCATCAAGTTCTACTTTCCTCCCACTCACTTCTTTCGAGAGAAACTCCTTCTCTAGAAAGGATCCATTCTTAGCAATGAATATCTTGCCTTCGGATCTGTGATAGAAGGTGTACCCAATAGTCTCCTTTGGGTATCCTATGAAGAAACATTTCTCCGATTTGGGTTCAAGCTTATCAGGTTGAAGCTTTTTCACATAAACATCGCAGCCCCAAACTTTAAGAAAAGACAACTTGGGTTTCTTGCCAAACCACATTTCATATGGTGTTGTCTCAACGGATTTCGATGGTGCCCTATTTAACGTGAATGCAACCGTCTCCAAAGCATAACCCCAAAACGATAGTGGTAAATCAGTAAGAGACATCATAGATCGCACCATATCTAATAAAGTGTGGTTAAGATGTTCGGACACACCATTACGCTGTGGTGTTACAAGTGGCGTGAGTTGTGAAAGTATTCTGCTTTGTTTCAAATGAAGACCAAACTCATAACTCAAATATTCACGTCCACGATCAGATCGTAGAAACTTAATTTTCTTGTTACGACGATTTTCCACTTCACTCTGAAATTCTTTGAACTTTTCAAATGTTTCAGACTTATGTTTCATCAAGTAGATATACCCATATCTACTCAAATCATCTGTGAAGGTTAGAAAATAACGATACCCGCCACGAGCATCAACACTCATCGGACCACATACATTAGTATGTATTATTTCCAATAAGTCTGTTGCTCGCTCCATTGTTCCGGAGAACGGAGTCTTAGTCATCTTGCCCAAGAGGCTTGGTTCGCAACCATCAAGTGATTCATAATCAAGTGATTCCAGAAGCCCATCAACATGGAGTTTCTTCATGCGCTTGACACCAATATGACCTTAACGGTAGTGCCACAAATAAGTTGCACTATCATTATTAAACTTATATCTTTTGGCTTCAATACAATGAATATGTGTATCACTATTATCGAGATTCAATAAAAATAGACCACTCATCAAGGGTGCATGAGCATAAAAGATATTACTCATATAAGTAGAACAACCATTATTCTCTGATTTAAATGAATAACCATATCACATCAAACAAGATCCAGATATAATGTTCATGCTTAACACTGGCAACAAATAACAGTTATTCAGGTCTAATACTAATCCCGAAGGTAGATGTAGAAGTAGCGTGCCGACCGCGATCACATCAACTTTGGAACCATTTCCCACGCGCATTGTCAACTCGTCCTTAGCCAATATTCGCTTAATCCGTAGCCCCTATTTTGAGTTGCAAATATGAGCAACAAGCAAATATCAAATACCCAGGCACTACTGCGAGCATTAGTAAGGTACACATCAATAACATGTATATCAAATATACCTTTCACTTTGCCATCCTTCTTATCCGCCAAATACTTGGGGCAGTTCCGCTTCTAGTGGACCAGTCCCTTTGCAGTAGAAGCACTCAGTCTCAGGCTTAGTCCAGACTTGGGATTCTTCACTTGAGCAACAACTTGCTTGTTGTTCTTCTTGAGTTCCCCTTCTTCCCTTTTCCCTTTATTCTTGAAACTAGTGTCTTGTTCACCATCAACACTTGATGCTCTTCTAGATTTCTACCTCTACAGCCTTTAGCATTGCGAAGAGCTCGGGAATTGTCTTATCCATCCCTTGCATATTATAGTTCATCACGAAGCTTTTGTAGCTTGGTGGCAGTGATTGAAGAACTCTGTCAATGACACTATCATCAGGAAGATTAACTCCCAGTTGATTCAAGTGGTTGTGGTACCCAGACATTTCTGAGTATATGTTCACTGACAAGAACTATTCTCCTCCATCTTGCAGCTGTAGAACTTATTGGAGACTTCATATCTCTCAATCCGGGCATTTGCTTGAAAAATTTACTTCAACTCCTGGAACATCTCATATGCCCCATGATGTTCAAAACGTTAGTTGAAGTCCCGATTCTAAACCGTAAAGCATGGCACACTAAACTATCGAGTAGTCATCAGCTTTGCTCTGCCAGACATTCATAACATCTAGTGTTGCTCCTGCAGTGGGTCTTTGCACCTAGCGGTGCTTCCAGGACGTATTCTTCTATGCAGCTATGAGGATAATCCTCAAGTTACGGACCTAGTCTGTGTAGTTGCTACATCATTTTTAACTTAGCTTTCTCTAGGAACGCATTAAAATTCAAAGGAACAGTAGACAGGCCATTTATCTAACAACAACATAGACATGAAAAATACTATCAGGTACTAGGTTCATGATAAATTAAAGTTCAATTAATCATATTACTTAAGAACTCCCACTTGATAGACATCTCTCTAGTCATCTAAATGATCACGTGATCTATATCAACTAAACCATGTCCGATCATCACGTGAGATGGAGAAGTTTTGAATGGTGAACATCACTATGTTGATCATATCTACTATATGATTCACGCTCGACCTTTCGGTCTCAGTGTCCCGAGGCCATATCTGCATATGCTAGGCTCATCAAGTTTAACCCTAGTATTCTGAGTGTGCAAAACTGGCTTGCACCCATTGTATGTGAACGTAGAGCTTATCAAACCCGATCATCACATGGTGTCTCTACATGATGAACTATAGCAACTGTGCATACTCAGGGAGAACACTTATACCTTGAAATTTAGTGAGAGATCATCTTATAATGCTACCATCTTACTAAGCAAAATAAGATGCATAAATGATAAACATCACATGGAATAAAAATAAGTGATATGATATGGCCATCATCATCTTGTGCCTTTGATCTCCATCTCCAAAGCACCGTCATGATCACCATCCTCACCGGATTGACACCTTGATCTCCATCGTTGCATCGTTGTCGTCTCGCCAACTATTGCTTCTACGGCTATCACTACTGCTTAGTGATAAAGTAAAGCAATTACATGGCGATTGCATTTCATACAATAAAGCAACAACCATATGGCTCCTGCCAGTTGCCGATAAATTTTACAAAACATGATCATCTCATACTACAATTTATATATCGTCACATCTTGACCATATCACATCACAACATGCCCTACAAAAACAAGTTAGACCTCCTCTACTTTGTTGCTGCAAGTTTTACGTGGCTGCTACGGGCTTCTAGCAAGAACCGTTCTTACCTACACATCAAAACCACAACGATTTTTCGTCATGTGTGCTGTTTTAACCTTCAACAAGGACCGGGCGTAGTCAAACTCGATTCAACTAAAGCTGGAGAAACAGCCAGCCACTAGCCACCTGTGTGCGAAGCACGTTGGTAGAACTAGTCTCATGAACACGGTCATGTAATGTCGGTCTGGGCCGCTTCATCCAACAATACCACCGAATCAAAATATGACATTGCTGGTAAGCAGTATGACTATTATCGCCCACAACTCTTTGTGTTCTACTCATGCATATAACATCTAGGCATAGACCTGGCTTGGATGCCACTGTTGGGGAACACAACATGTCAAAAAATTTACCTACGATCACGCAAGATCTATCTAGAGATGCATAGAGAAATAGAGGGGAGAATGTGTCTACGTACCCTCATAGACCGAAAGCAGAAGCGTTTAGTAACACGGTTGATGTAGTCGAACGTCTTCGCGGTCCAACCGATCCAAGTACTGAACGCACGACACCTCCGCGATTAGCACACATTTAGCTCGATGACGTCCCTCAGACTCTTGATCTAGTTGAGGCCGAGGGAGAGTTCCATCAGCACGATGGCATGGTGACGATGAGGGTGAAGTTACCGACGCAGGGCTTTGCCTAAGCACTACAACGATATGATCGAGGTGTGTAACTATGGAGGGGGGCACCGCACACGGCTAAAATATTAACTTGTGTGTCTTTGGGGTGCCCCCTCCCCACCTATATAAAAGGGGGAGGAGAGGAGGCCGGCCATAGGTGCGGCGCGCCAAGGGGGGGAGTCCTACTTGGACTCCCAGTCCAAGTAGGATTGCCCCCCTTTCCTATTCCTACAAGGAGAAGGGGGGAAAGAGGAGAGGGAGAGAAGGAAAGGGGGGCGCCCCCAACCCTAATCCAATTCAGATTGTGCTTGGGGGTGGGGGGCGCCTCCACCTCGCCGCCGCCTCCCCTCTTCCACTAGGGCCCATGAAGGCCCATTAACCCCCCGGGGGGTTCCGGTAACCCCCCGGTACTCCGAAAAATGCCCGAACCTATCCAAAACCATTCCGGTGTCCAAACATAACCTTCCAATATATCAATCTTTATGTATCGACCATTTTGAGACTCCTCGTCATGTTCCGGCTTCTCATCCGGGACTCCAAACAAACTTCAGTTCATCAAAACACGAAACTCATAATAAAAACCGTCATCAAACGATAAGAGTGCGGACCCTACGGGTTCGGGAACTATGTAGACATGACCGAGACACATTCTCGGTCATAACCCAATAGCGGAACTTGGATGCTCATATTGGCTTCTACATATACTATGAAGATCTTTATCGGTCAAACCGCATAACAACATACTACGAAGATCTTTATTGGTATGTTACTTGCCTGAGATTCAATCGTGGGTATCATCATACCTAGTTCAATATCGTCACCAGCAAGTCTCCTTACTCGTTCCGTAATGCATCATCCAGTGGCTAACTCATTAGAAACATTTGCTTGCAAGGCTCATAGTGATGTGCATTACCGAGAGGACCTAGAGATACCTTTCCGATACACGGAGTGACAAATACTAATCTCGATCTATGCCAACTCAACAAACACCATCGGAGACATCTATAGAGCATCTTTATAATCACGCAGTTACGTTTTGACGTTTGATAGAACACAAGGTGTTCCTCCGGTATTCGGGAGTTGCACAATCTCATAGTCTGAGGAACATGTATAAGTCATGAAGAAAGCAATAGCAGAAAAACTAAACGATCATTATGCTAAGCTAACGGATGGGTCTTGTCCATCACATCATTCTCTAATTATGTGATCCCATTCATCAAATGACAACACATGTCTATGACTTGGGAACTTAAACATATTTGATTAATGAGCTAGTCAAGTAGAGGCATACTAGGGACACTCTGTTTGTCTATCTATTCACACATGTACTAAGTTTCCGGTTAATACAATTCTAGCATGAATAATAAACATTTATCATGATATAAGGAAATATAAATAACAACTTTATTATTACCTCTAGGGCATATTTCCTTCAAAAAGAACTTCAAAGAGTGCCCCAAAGTTTCTACCGAAGAGTGAAGACAAAAAGATGTGCCAACCCCTATGCATAAGTTCACAAGGTCACAGAACCCGCAAGTTGATCACCGAAATATACATCAAGTAGATCACGTGAATATCCCATTGTCACCATAGATAAACACATGCAAGACATACATCAAGTGTTCTCAAATCCTTAAAGACTCAATCCGATAAGATAACTTGAAAGGGAAAACTCAATCCATTACAAGAAGGTAGAGGGGGAGAAACATCATAAGAACCCACTATAATAGCAAAACTCGCGGTACATCAAGATCGTGCCAAATCAAGAACACGGGAGAGAGAGAGAGATATCAAACACATAGCTATTGGTACATACCCTCAGCCCCGAGGGTGAACTACTCTCTCCTCGTCATGGAGAGCGCCGGGATGAGGAAGATGGCACCAGTGATGATTTCCCCCTCCGGCAAGGTGCCAGAACCGGATCCTGATTGATTTTGGTGGCTACAGATGCTTGCGGCGGCAGAACTCCCGATCTAATTTTATTTGTAGGGGTTTCTATATTTATAGGAATTTTTGGCGTCAAGAACTAGTCAGGGGGGGTCCATGAGGAGCCCACAAGGTCAGAGGGTGCGCCCGAGGGGTAGGGTGCGCCCTCTACCCTTGTGGAGGCCTCATGGATCTTCTGGCCCAACTCTTTTGCTTCGGGGGCTTCTTCCGGTCCATAAAAAATCACCATAAATTTTTAGGTCAATTGGACTCCATTTGATATTTTTTTCTGCACAACTCAAAAAGAAGGAAAAACCAGAAACTGGCACTGGGCTCTAGGTTAATAGGTTAGTCCCAAAAATCATATAAAATAGCATATAAATGCATATAAAACATCCAAGATAGATAATATAATAGCATGGAACAATCAAAAATTATAGATACGTTGGAGACGTATCAAGCATCCCCAAGCTTAATTCCTGCTCGTCCTCGAGTAGGTAAATGATAAAAATAGAATTTTTGATGTGGAATTCTACCTAACATGTTTATCCATGTAATTTTCTGTATTGTGGCATGAATGTTCAGATCCGTAAGATTCAAAACAAAAGTTTAATATTGACACAAAAACAATAATACTTCAAGCATACTAACATGGCAATTATGTCTTCTCAAAATAACATGGCCAAAGAAAGCTTATCCCTACAAAATCATATAGTCTGGCTATGCTCCATCTTCATCACACAAAATACTCAAATCATGCACAACCCGATGACAAGCCAAGCAATTGTTTCATACTTTTGATGTTCTCAAACCTTTTCAACTTTCACACAATACATGAGTGTGAGCCATGGATATAGCACTATGGGTGGAATATAATATGGTGGTTATGGAGAAGACAAAAGGATATAGTCTCACATCAACTAGGCGTATCAACGGGCTATGGACATGCTCATCAATAGATATCAATGTGAGTGAGTAGGGATTGCCATGCAACGGGTGCACTAGAGCTATAAGTTTATGAAAGCTCAAAAAGAAAACTAAGTGGGTGTGCATCCAACTTGCTTGCTCATGAAGACCTATGGCAATTTTAGGAAGACCATCGTTGGAATATACAAGCCGAGTTCTATAATGAAAATTTCCACTAGTATATGAAAGTGATAACATAGGAGACTCTCTATCATGAAGACATGGTGCTACTTTGAAGCACAAGTGTGGTAAAAGGATAGTAGCATTGTCCCTTCTCTCTTTTTCTCTCATTTTTTTTTTTTTTCGGGCCTTATTTTTTTTCCTTTCTCCTCTCTTCTTTCATTTCCTCACATGGGACAATGCTCTAATAATGAAGATCATCACACTTTTATTTACTTACAACTCAAGAATTACAACTCGATACTAGAACAAAATATGACTCTATATGAATGCCTCCGGCGGTGTACCGAGATGTGCAATGAATCAAGAGTGACATGTATGAAAGTATTATGAACGGTGGCTTTGCCACAAATACGATGTCAACTACATGATCATGCAAAGCAATATGACAATGATGGAGCGTATCATAATAAACTGGACGGTGGAAAGTTGCATGGCAATATATCTCGGAATGGCTATGGAAATGCCATTGTAGGTAGGTATGGTGGCTGTTTTGAGGAAGGTATATGGTGGGTATGGTACCGGCGAAAGTTGCGCGGTACTAGAGAGGCTAGCAATGGTGGAAGGGTTAGAGTGCGTATAATCCATGGACTCAACATTAGTCATAAAGAACTCACATAATTATTGCAAAAGTATATTAGTTATCGAAACAAAGTACTACACGCATGCTCCTAGGGGGATAGGTTGGTAGGAAAAGACCATCGCTCATCCCCGACCGCCACTCATAAGGAATACAATAAAAAAAATCTCATGCTCCAACTTTTTACATAACGGTTCACCGTATGTGCATGCTACGGGAATCACAAACCTCAACACAAGTATTTCTCAAATCCACAAATACTCACTAGCATGAATCTAATATCACCATCTTCATATCTCAAAACAATCATCAAGGAATCAAACTTCTCATAGTATTCAACGCACTTTATATGAAAGTTTTTATTATACCCTCTTCGATGCCTATCATATTAGGACTAAATTTATAACCAAAGCAAATTACCATGCTGTTTATAAGACTCTCAAAATAATATAAGTGAAGCATGAGAGTTCATCTATTTCTTCAAAATAAAACTACCGCCGTGCTCTAAAAAGATATAAGTGAACCACTAGAGCAAATGACAAACTACTCCAAAAGATATAAGTGAAGATCAATGAGTAGTGAATAATTATGCAACTATGTGAAGACTCTCTAACATTTAAGATTTTCAGATCTTGGGATATTATTCAAACAACAAGCAAAACAAAATAAAATAAAATGACGCTCCAAGCAAAACACATATCATGTGGTGAATAAAAATATAGCTCCAAGTAAGGTTACCAATGAACAAGGACGAAAGAGGGGATGCCCTGGATAGCTTAGGCTCTTGTCACTCTTTATTCCACAGTCCATCAAAACTTCATCCAAAACTTGAAAACTTCACAACACAAAACTTAACAGAAAACTCGTAAGCTCCATTAGTATAAGAAAATAAATCACCACTTAGGTATTGTCAAGACAAGATTCATAAATTTTCTCACATGATGCATACTGTACCCTATCATTTCTAGAATTCATATTATGCAATATAAGCCATAGAAACTAGAAAACAGGTAAACTATGCATCAAAAACAGAATCTGTCAAAAACAGGACAGTCTGTAGTAATCTGTAACTCTTGTATATTTCTGTAAATCCAAAAATCCTGAGAAATTAGGAAGTCCTATGCAATTTATCTGTTAATCTTATGCCAAAAGAACCAATATTTTATCACACTCCTGCTAAAAATGAGAATTGTTTTCCTGAGTGCAAAAGTTTCTGTTTTTCAGCAAGATCAAATCAACTATCACCGTATATCATCCCAAAGGTCTTACTTGGGACTTTACTGAAACAAAGGCTATAAAACATGATTACTACATTAGCATAATCATGTGAACACACAAAAACAGCAGGGGTAAATATTGGGTTGTCTCCCAACAAGCGCTTTTCTTTAATGCCTTTCTAGCTAGGCATGATGATTTCAATGATGCTCACATAAAAGATAAGAATTGAAATATAATGGGAGCTTCATGAAGAATATAACTAGCACATTTAAGTCATAACACTTTACTATGCGACTGGAATTTTGTGACCAAACAACTTATGTGAACAAGAATCAACTTGCATAGGAAGGTAAAACAAGCATAACTTCAAGATTTTCAACACATAGAGAGGAAACTTCATATTATTGCAACTCTTACAAGCATATATTCTTCCCTCATAATAATTTTCAGTAGCATCATGAATGAATTCAACAATATAACCATCACATAAAGCATTATTTTCATGATGCACAAGCATAGAAATTTTACTACTCTCCACATAAGCAAAATTCTTCTCACTCATAATAGTGGGAGCAAATTCAATAAAATAACTATCATGTGAGGCATAATCCAATTGAAAATTAAAATCATCATGACAAGTTTCATGGTTATCATTATTCATTATAGTGTTGGGGAATGTAGCATGCAATTTCAAAAAATTTCCTACGGCCACGCAAGATCTATCTAGGAGATGCATAGCAACGGGAGGGGGAGATTGTGTCCACGTACCCTCGTAGACCGAAAGCGGAAGCGTTAGGTTAACACGGTTGATGTAGTCGAACTCTTCATGATCCAACCGATCTAGTACCGAATGTACGGCACCTCCGAGTTCAGCACACGTTCATATCGATGACGTCCCTCAAACTCTTGATCCAGCAGAGGGTCAAGGGAGAGTTTCGTCAGCATGACGGCATGGTGACGGTGATGATGATGTGATCCGCCTAGGGCTTCGCCTAAGCACTAGCTATGATGCTAGGACCAGACACTACAAAAAAAGACATATCCGTGACATTTTGGGCCGAACGAATTTTTTTCTATCATACTTATGACACTTCTATGACGATAATTGTGACAAAACCCAGTATCATCATAGATGTGGTGGGCTCCTACTTCTATGACAAAAAATCATGATAGAAAATGGGCTTTTCGTCCTAGGCAGACCGGAGACACAGCTGCATGACATTCTTTGGGTCGTCCATGATGGAAAAAACCGTGGTAGAAGCGAGGGTGAGGGAGTCCTGGATTAGGGGGTGTTCGGGTAGCCAGGACTATACCTTCGGTCGACTCCAAGACTATGAAGATACAAGATTGAAGACTTCGTCCCGTGTCCGGATGGGACTTTCCTTGGCGTGGAAGGCAAGCTTGGCGATGCGGATATTCAAGATCTCCTACCATTGTAACCGACTTTGTGTAACCCTAACCCTCTCCGGTGTCTATATAAACCGGAGGGTTTTAGTCCGTAGGACAACTTCATCATACAACAATCATACCATAGGCTAGCTTCTAGGGTTTAGCCTCCTTGATCTCGTGGTAGATCTACTCTTGTACTACCCATATCATCAATATTAATCAAGCAGGACGTAGGGTTTTACCTCCATCAAGAGGGCCCGAACCTGGGTAAAACATCGTGTTCCTTGCCTCCTGTTACCATCCGGCCTAGACGCACAGTTCGGGACCCCCTACCCGAGATCCGCCGGTTTTGACACCGACATTGGTGCTTTCATTGAGAGTTCCTCTGTGTCGTCGCTTTCAGGCCCGATGGCTCCTTCGATCATCAACAGCAATGCAGTCCAGGGTGAGACTTTTCTCCCCGGACAGATCTTCGTCTTCGGCGGCTTCGGCACTGCGGGCCAATTCGCTTGGCCACCTTGAGCAGATCGAAAGCTACGCCCTTGGCCATCAGGTCAGGTTTGGAAGCCTAAACTACACGGCTGACATCCGCGGGGACTTGATCTTCGACGGATTCGAGGCACAGCCAAGCACGCCGCACTGTCTCGATGGGCATGATATAGCTCTGCCGCCGAACAGCGCCTTGGAGGCCGCACACGCATCGGTTCCGACCATTGATTCAAAGCCTACTGCGCCGATCGAGGATCAGCGGTTGGACGCTGCCTCAGGGGCTGCGATCTCAGAGGCGATCGAGCCGAACTCCAGCCCCGCACTCCGCATGGCCCATGACTCCGAGGAGCCGGATTCCTCTCCGAACTCCGAGCCCCCCACGCCCCTGCCGATCGAATCCGATTGGGCGCCAATAATGGAGTTCGCCGCCGCGGACATCTTTCAGCACTCGCCCTTCGGCGACATCCTGAATTCTGTAAAGTCTCTCTCTTTATCAGGAGAGCCTTGGCCGGACTAGGTCAGCAAGGTTGGGATACGGACGATGAAGAAATTCAAAACCCACCCACCACCCACTTCGTAGCCACTGTCGACGACTTAACCGACATGCTTGACTTCGACTCCGAAGACATCGACGGCATGGACGACGATGCAGGAGACGAACAAGAACCAGCACCTGTAGGGCGCTGGAAAGGCCACCTCGTCATATGACATATATATGGTGGACACTCCAAAGGATGGAGATGGCGATGGAACAGCGGGGACGATACCTCTAAGAAACAGCCCAAGCGCCGGCGTCAGCGGCGCCGCTCTAAATCCCGCCAAAGCAAAAACGGTGATTCCGGCACGGGAGATAATACTACTCCGGATAGCGCCGAAGAACACCCCCTCCAGCAAGATTCAGCACAGGAGGACAGAGAAGCCAGCCCTCACGAGAGGGCGGCGGACCAAGAGGTTGAGGACGATAATTATACGCCTCCCTCCGAAGACGAGGCAAGCCTCGACGACGACGAGTTCGTCGTGCCAGAGGATCTCGCCGAACAAGAGCGTTTTAAACGCAGGCTTATGGCCACGGCAAGCAGCCTCAAGAAAAAGCAGCAACAGCTTAGAGCTGATCAGGATTTGCTAGCTGACAGATGGACTGAAGTCCTTGCGCGAAGAGTATGAACTCGAACGCCCCTCCAAGAGTTACCCAAAGCGCAGGCTGCTACCCCGACTAGAGGAGGAAGCACCTACATCACCAGCGCATGACATGGCCGACCGGCCACCTCGTGGCCGCGACAGAGAGGCCTCTTGGCCCTCCACTCAAGCCATGCCCCGACGCCGCGTCAAGCATACTAAGGCACGGGAAAATGCGCCCGACCTGCGCGACATACTGGAGGACAAGGCAAGGCAAACAAGATCGATCTACGGATCGCGCAGGCGCCCCACGGCACGTGACGGTGATCGTCACTCCGGATGCAATAAATCCGGCCGGGCCGAACTCAACAGACAAAGCTCCTTCGAGCTGCGTCGTGATATAGCCCAATACAGAGGCGCCGCACACCCACTATGCTTCACAGATGAAGTAATGGATCATAAAATCCCTGAGGGCTTCAAACCCGTAAACATCGAATCGTACGATGGCACAACAGATCCTGCGGTATGATCGAGGATTATCTCCTTCATATCCACATGGCCCGCGGTGATGATCTACACGCCATCAAATACCTCCCACTCAAACTTAAGGGACCGCCCGGCATTGGCTTAACAGCTTGCCAGCAGACTCAATCGGTTCTTGGGAGGACCTGGAAGCCGCATTCCTTGACAACTTCCAGGGCACTTATGTGCGACCACCGGACGCCGATGACCTAAGCCACATAATTCAGCAGCCAGAAGAATCGTCCAGGCAATTCTGGAGACGGTTCCTAACAAAGAAAAACCAGATAGTCGACTGTCCGGACGCAGAGGCCTTAGAGGCCTTCAAGCATAATATCCGTGACGAGTGGCTGGCCCGGCACCTGGGATAGGAAAAGCCGAAATCTATGGCAGCCCTCACGACACTCATGACCCGCTTTTGCGCGGGAGAAGACAGCTGGCTAGCTCGCAGTAACAACTTAACCAAGAACACTGGTAATTCGAATACCAAGGACAAAAGTGACAGGTCGCGTCGGAACAAGCAAAAGCGTCGTGTTAACAGCGACAGCAACGAGGATACGGCAGTTAATGCCGGATTCCGAGGCTACAAATCCGGTCAACGGAAAAAACCATTCAAAAGAAAAACTCAGGGCCCGTCCAGTTTGGACCGAATACTCGACCGCTTGTGCCAGAAACATGGCACCCCCGAAAAGCCAGCCAATCACACCAACAAGGGATTGTTGGGTGTTCAAGCAGCAGGGCAAAAGTTAAAAGACGCGAAAACAAGACAAGGGGCTGCATAGCGACGACGAAGGAGGAGCCCAGGCCGCCGAACAACAGTGACAGAAGGGATTCCCCGCAGTGCGGACGGTGAACATGATATACGGCAACCCACATCCCCAAGAGGGAGCGGAAGCGTCGCGTTACGGGCATATATGCGATGGAGCCAGTCGCCCCAAAGTTCAACCATGGTCCTCCTGCCCGATCACCTTTGATCGAAGGGACCACCCCACTAGCATCCGTCACGGCGGGCTTTGCCGCATTGGTTCTAGAACCCAATCATTGACGGATTTCATCTCACAAAGAGTCCTCATGGACGGCGGCAGCAGCCTGAACCTGCTTTACCAGGATACAGTGCGAAAAATGGGCATAGATCCCTCGAGGATCAAGCCCACCAAAACGACCTTTAAAGGCGTCATACCATGTGTAGAAGCCAACTGTACAGGCTCAGTCACACTGGAAGTGTTCTTCGGATCTCCGGATAACTTCCGAAGCGAGGAGTTAATCTTCGACATAGTCCCGTTCCGTAGTGGCTATCACGCACTGCTCGGGCGAACCGCATTCGCAAAATTCAACGCGGTACCGCACTATGCATACCTCAAGCTCAAGATGCCAGGCCCTAGAGGAGTAATCACGGTCAATGGGAACACTGAACGCTCCCTCCGAATGGAGGAGCACACGTTAGCGCTCGCAGCAGGGGCTGCCGGATTCCTTTTTTTCCTTTTTTTTCTCTTACTCTCAGGACTCCATACTTCGGTATGACCCGTTCGGCAATTCAACTGCCGCACAAACGATGCAAGATCCAGGAAAGCAGACAAGCCACGCCGCATTATGGAACTCCCAGGTGGTCTCTATTGCGAGCAGTATACCTGTTTTTTAATACAATTCCGCGGCCTGCCCCTGGCCAGGACATGTTAAATAGTCCAATTTCTTTTGCTTATCGCACTATTTGTATCGTTCCGCTTTCATAGCAGCCTTTCTATAAACAATGCATAGCTTTTTGTCTATTTTTTGCATTATCCTCTTTTTATATATATGTTTATCAATAACATGTTGCATCCGTACACTATGGTACGGCAAAAATACGCCAGGGGCTTCAGTACCCATCAATATGGCGTGAGAAGTCCGTACACTTTCACAAGTGCGGCACCCCGAACTTATAGCACTATATGCATCGGCTCCGAATCATGATTTGGGTCAATAGTTGGGTTTGCCCGGCTCCTATGTTTTGGTGCCTTACGTTCCGCTATATCGGCTAAGGTAGCACTAGGAGAACTACTGCGATTGTGCCCCAGTTGAGCTGGGCTGAGCACCTCAGTAGAGAAAGCTAAAACTGACTGTCATGATGAGGCGAGAGATCGGTCGCTGTTTGAGAGGTTTTTCGAGTCCTTAAAAACTTATGCCGCCTCGAGCGAGGAACCGGCTTTGTCCAGCCAAGGCGTGGATAGCGCCCCGAACTCGGTCTTCCGAATACTAGGGGCTTCGCCGAAATTTAAAATTATAGAGTTCTATGGCTAATTGAGAGTGTTCAAGCATTATAGTCCGATTGCCTTGTTCGTTGTGCTGAGCGCCTCCCTCGACGGACCCAATCATGGGAAAAAGAGCGCACAGGTTTATCCCGAACACCCCAGCACTAGTGGCATGGGGGCAGAAGCCGACGACTGGCCATGTCTCAATTTTTTGATAAATGGCCGCACAGAAAGTAATATTTTAAATTCAAGCATTGCTTAGCGCATATAAACAAGTTTTCAGCGCACAGGATAACACGAGCGAGTTCATTCAAAAATTACATCCTTGGTGCATTCATCCGCCATAAGGCGTGCACCGGCCAGAACATCCTTGTAATAGTTCTCAGGCTTGCGATGCTCCTTCCCCGGCGGCGGCCCGTCCCTCACAAGTTTCTCACCATCCAGCTTACCCCAGTGCACCTTTGCACGGGCAAGGGCCCTACAGGCACCTTCGATGCAGACGGAGCGCTTGATGACCTCGAGCCTTGGACAAGCCTCCACTAGCCGCCGCACCAGTCTGAAGTAGCTCCCAGGCGGGCCTATCTCACTCA
>NC_053022.1:141707469-141904981 GCF_003073215.2 Triticum urartu
ACACACAAGCAAACGAGGAACGGCCAAAAAGAGGCAAATAGAGAAAGAGAGGGAGGATAGAGAGAGAGGGCGAATAAAATGACAAGGGTGAAGTGGGGAGAGGAAAACGACAGGCAAATGGCAAATAATATAATGCGGGAGATAAGGGTTTGTGATGGGTACTTGGTATGTTGACTTTTGAGTAGACCTCCCCGGCAACGGCGCCAGAAATCCTTCATGCTACCTCTTGAGCACTTGCGTTGGTTTTCCCTTGAAGAGGAAATGGTGGTGCAGCAAAGTAGCATAAGTATTTCCCTCAGTTTTTGAGAACCAAGGTATCAATCCAGTAGGAGGCTACGTGCGAGTCCCTCGCACCTGCACAAAACAAATAAATCCTCGCAACCAATGCGATAAGGGGTTGTCAATCCCTACACGGTCACTTACGAGAGTGAGATCTGATAGATATGACAAGATAATATTTTTGATATTTTTATGATAAAGATGCAAAGTAAAATAAAAGGCAATGAAAATAACTAAGTATTGGAAGATTAATATGATGAAAGATAGACCTGGGGGCCATAGGTTTGACTAGTGGCTTCTCTCAAGAGTATAAGTATTTTACGGTGGGTGAACAAATTACTGTTGAGCAATTGACAGAATTGAGCACAGTTATGAGAATATCTAGGTATGATCATGTATATAGGCATCACGTCTAAGACAAGTAGAGCGACTCCTGCCTGCATCTACTACTATTACTCCACACATCGACCGCTATCTAGCATGCATCTAGAGTATTAAGTTCATAAGAACAGAGTAATGCCTTAAGCAAGATGACATGATGTAGAGGGATAAACTCATGCAATATGATGAAAACCTCTTCTTGTTATCCTCGATGGCAACAATACAATACGTGCCTTGCTGCCCCTACTGTCACTGGGAAAGGACACCGCAAGATTGAACTCAAAGCTAAGCACTTCTCCCATTGCAAGAAATATCAATCTAGTAGGCGAAACCAAACTGATAATTCGAAGAGACTTGCAAAGATAACCAATCATACATAAAATAATTCAGAGAAGATTCAAATATTGTTCATAGATAAACTTGATCATAAACCCACAATTCATCGGTCTCAACAAACACACCCCAAAAGAAGATTACTTTGAATAGATCTCCAAAAGAGAGGGGGAGAACTTTGTATTGAGATTCAAAAAGAGAGAAGAAGCCATCTAGCTAATAACTATGGACCCGAAAGTTTGAGGTAAACTACTCACACTTCATCGGAGAGGCTATGATGTTGATGTAGAAGCCCTCCGTGATCGATGCCCCCTCCGGCGGAGCTCCGGAACAGGCCCCAAGATGGGATCTCGTGGATACAGAAAGTTACGGTGGTGGAATTAGGGTTTTGGCTCCGTATCTGATCGTTTGGGGGTACGTAGGTATATATAGGAGGAAGAAGTACGTCGGTGGAGCAACAGGGGGCCCACGAGGGTGGAGGGCGCGCCCCTACCTCGTGGCCTCCCTGTTGGTTGCTTGACGTGGGGTCCAAGTCTCTTGGATCTTGTTCGTTCCAAAAATCACGTTCCCGAAGGTTTTATTCCGTTTGGACTCTGTTTGATATTCCTTTTCTTCGAAACCCTAAAATAGGCAAAAAAAACATCAATTCTGGGCTGGGCCTCCAGTTAATAGGTTAGTCCCAAAAATAATATAAAAGTGGATAATAAAGCCCAATAATGTCCAAAATAGTAGATAATATAGCATGGAGCTATCAAAAATTATAGATACGTTGGAGACGTATTAGTTACACCGCTGCATAGAGGGGGAAGAGTTGGTGATGATGGCGGTGAAGTTGTTGGTGAAGATTGCGGTGATGATGATGGCCCCCGGTGGCACTCCGGTGCCACCGGAAGCGAGGGGGAGAGAGCCCCCCTCCTTCTTCTTCCTTGACCTCCTCCCTAGATGGTAGAAGGGTTTCCCCTCTGGTCCTTGGTCTCCATGGCGTGGGAGGGGTGAGAGCCCGTCCGAGGTTGGATCTGTCTCTCTGTCTCTCTCTGTTTCTGCGTTCCCAGATTCTACCCTTTCACCGTTTCTTATATTCCCGGAGATCCGTAACTCCGATTGGGCTGAAATTTTAACATGATCTCTACCGGATATTAGCTTTCTTGCGGCGAAAGAAGGGCATTAACCGCCTTACGGGGTGGCCACGAGGGTTAGGGGCGTGCCCAGGGGGGTGGGGCGCGTTCCTGCCTCGTGCCTCCTTCGGGCACCGCCTCGCGTGGATTTTTCTTCCCAAAAATCATATATATTCCAAAAAATCTCCGTGACTTTTTATCCCGTTTGGACTCCGTTTGATATGGATATTCTGCAAAACAAAAAACATGCAACAAACAGGAACTGGCACTGGGCACTGGATCAATATGTTAGTCCCAAAAATACTATAAAAAGTTGCCAAAAGTATATGAAAGTTGTAGAATATTGGCATGGAACAATCAAAAATTATAGATACGATGGAGACGTATCAGCATCCCCAAGCTTAATTCCTGCTCGTCCTCGAGTAGGTAAATGATAAAAAAGATAATATTTGATGTGGAATGCTACCTAGCATAATCTTGATCATGTATCTAATCATGGCATGAATATTAAGATACGAGTGATTCAAAGAAATAGTCTATCATTTAACATAAAAACAATAATACTTCAAGCCTACTAATAAAGCAATCATGTCTTTTCAAAATAACATGGCCAAAGAAAATTATCCCTACAAAATCATATAGTCTGGCTATGCTCCATCTTCACCACACAAAATATTCACATCATGCACAACCCCGATGACAAGCCAAGCAATTGTTTCATACTTTTGAAGTTCTCAAACCTTTTCAACTTTCAAGCAATACATGAGCGCGAGCCATGGACATAGCACTATAGGTGGAATAGAATGGTGGTTGTGGAGAAGACAAAAAGGAGAAGATAGTCTCACATCAACTAGGCGTATCAACGAGCTATGGAGATGCCCATCAATAGATATCAATGTGAGTGAGTAGGGATTGCCATGCAACGGATGCAGTACGAGCTATAAGTGTATGAAAGCTCAAACTAGAAACTAAGTGGACGTGCATCCAACTTTCTTGCTCATGAAGACCTCGGGCATTTGAGGAAGCCCATCATCGGAATATACAAGCCAAGTTCTATAATGAAAATTCCCACTAGTATATGAAAGTGATAACTCAAGAGACTCTCTATATGAAGAACATGGTGCTACTCTGAAGCACAAGTGTGGTAAAGGGATAGTAACATTGTCCCTTCTCTCTTTTTCTCTCATTTTTTTATTTTTTGGGCCTTCTCTTTTTTTGGCCTTTCTCTTTTTTATTTTTTATTTTTTTTATTTTTTTTCGTCCGGAGTCGGATCCCGACTTGTGGGGGAATCATAGTCTCCATCATCCTTTCCTCACTGGGACAATGCTCTAATAATGATGATCATCACACTTTTATTTACTTACAACTCAATATTACAACTTGATATCTAGAACAAAGATATGACTCTATATGAATGCCTCCGGCAGTGTACTGGGATGTGCATTGTAGCGACCCGACCCGAATGGATCAAGTCTCTGTGCTTAAGTGTCATCCCTAGATCGGTATGCTGACACACACAGTACTCGAGGATATATAACAGAGGTAAATCACATGTATAAGTAACGTAAGATACTATTACCTCAATCCAAAATAGCGGAAGTAACAAGGTTGTGGATTCCCATCAACACCAACGGCAAAGTTGAGTGTAGAAATCGTAACCCTAACGTATCACTTACTTGTCGTAAGATATCCTGCAACATGAGACGTTGCAGCCACAAAGGGTCAGTACATTGAATGTACTGGAAAATTCACACTAGAGGATAATGATGAATAAAGGCTATCACTACATGCATATTTGGCTGGTGGAAAGGCTCTAGGGTTATAATATTTTTGCGAAAAGCCAATTTTTCCCTACTGCAAAGGAATACATTTTAATTAACTATCATGGTGGTTGTTGGACATTGAGAATGGTTGACAGCATTCTCAATCCCAAATAATAACATCATTAAAACCCAAAAAAATTAATTTAAAGTAACATGATGAGATTCACATGATAATCCAAGTACTAGATACTCAAAACGTCCATAACCGGGGACACGGCTAATCATGATTAGTTTATACACTCTGCAGAGGTTTGCGCACTTTTCCCCACAAGACTCGATCGCCTCCGTTTGGTTTCTCGCACTACAGGGTGTTTGAGAAATGGATGACCGAGACATAGTCTTTCAGAAGCGCTAGCACCTTACGATGGGTAGACCGTACCACCTACATCCCCTACATCTGCTAGTCTACCACTGTAAGAGTTCGCACGACTTAGTCAACTATGATAGAGCCCATAATAGCTTGTAGCTGCCCATGGAAGTTTCTAGTATGAATAATCTCATGATCCCTTTGAGCCTGGGTGGCGGTCCATAAAAAAACAGGCAATCCTGGAATACCCAGGTACCTCAATCCACCCAGATGTGTATTTAAGTTGCCACCTTAGATAAACCATTAATTTAAAAATCTCACATCTGTCATGGATATCACTCAAACCCAATCCACGTCTACGAGCATAGCATGGCAATATAAGCATAACATAGTAGTAACTCCCAAGGTTTGAATGCAGGGCAATAGGTTCCTACCTCATCAACTGCTTCCCAATACCCACATGTTATCAATCCTACTCATGCAATGTTTGAGGGTGAAACTAATGCATAAAAACTGGGTATGAAGGGGGGTATGATCAAAGTGTGAACTTGCCTGCAATGTTGATGAAGATTATTCGCACTCAAAACTCTTGATAGTTCTACTTGTCACACTCCGGTCAATCTATCGTAAGCAAACAATAGTAACCACACATAAGCAATCACTCAAAATATCCGAAAGATCGAAGAAGACAATTCGGAAAATATCAAAACCAAGAAAATAACTCTTGAAACATAAAACAATTTCTAATAGTACCAAAATTATATGAATTTGGCCTTATCAGAAAGTTTAGGTCAAGAGCTTCGATTTGCAAAAAGAATCAACTCAAACGAAGCTACGAAACTCAAGTTATGATCAAACGAAGTTTGAATTCAAATCTGATCTAATTCAAATTTTAAAATTTCAAAAACATGTTTAGGTTGGATTACTGGTTAGAGGGGATCATAACGAAGAAGTGGGCGTTGGTTTCGTTGAATTTGGACAAACGGTGTAAAAGTTATGACCGTTTGAAGAACATGGACTATTCGGTAAAAACTTTAATTACGAAGAGGTCCCTATCCTAAATAAAACAGGAAAAAGAAAAACTTAACCGACGAACGTCCGCTATAGAAACATAAGTGACGAATTCGTCCACTACAAAGGCCTAAACTGAAAACGTTCGCTATTTAGAGCATACCGATCGGTTTTTTAGAAGAAAAACCTAATCTAAAAAAACGAAAAAATCGGGTGGTGGTTTTACCGGTTCGTGACGGTTTCGAAGAAAGCCGGCGGGTCGGGCGGACCGGGGAGGCGGATCGGTTTTCGGCTACGGCGGCTGTTTCCGGCGATCTCTGGCGATTGCGGCGTCGCAGCTAGCAGCAGCAGGGCGCGGCGCGACAGCGGGGAGCGGTGGCGCAAGCGAGCGGCGAGGGGAGGCGGTGTGCTGCGGGAGGTGCGGCGGCGGCGCAGCGCGCGAGATGCGGCGGTGGCGGAAAGCGAGGAGCGGCGCGGCAGAGCAGAGAGAGAGGCGAGGTCGGGCGGCGGCTTAAATAAGCGGAGGGGGCGACGGGTGGCGTGGAGGAGGGGTCAAGGGGAGAGGCGGCGAGGAGGAGTCCGTGGCGGGAACGGCTCGGACGCCGAGGCGACGGCGCGTGCGGGACTCGGTCTCCTGCGGGAGGTCGGGGAAGGTGAAGCTGGGCCGGTTGGCTGGGCTTCGGCCCAGTTGGCCCGGTCCGGAGAAAAAGAAGTTTTTTTTAAAAAAAAGACTTTCCAAACAAACAAAATAAATAAAACAAAATAAGAAAAATTACTATATAGACATATAATATATCAAAATTTCCATAAAAAGATTTCCTACAAGCTGAACATTTTTCTAGAGTAAAATAAAATACACACAAATTCAAATGAAGCAAAGAGTGCTTCTGCTCTAGTAAAATCGAGTAAAAATCGTTTTTAAAATACCATTTATTTCTAGTAACATTTATTTCTCTCCAATTTTTTATGTAGGGAATCTTGTTACCCTATTTTCCATATATTTTATTTTTGGAGAAAAATAATTTGAATAAAACCCAAATAACTCCAAATTGAAAATAATTTCCAAAAGGACTTTGAATTTGATCCTTTTAAACTCCCAACTCATATTTCATAATTTGAAGAAGTCATTTTATCCTCTCTCGTGAAAATCATTGAGTTGCATAAAGTTTCAGAATTGGAAATACTTTCAAATGAAATTCAAATATTTTCAACACCCTTTTCATTTAATTTAAATGGAAGAAGTCATGTCATCTTCTCTCTAGGGTTTTGTGTTGAAAAGCATTTGAATTCATGGAGATCAAAATGCAAATGAAAGTTTGGGAAAGTCCTTTTATTCCCTCTCATTTAACTTTCAAAAAGTTTCGAATTCACTCACTTTCAGTCAATCAATCACACAACAATCAAGCAAATAATCAAATCTATCTATTTATTATAACATTCCAAAATTTAGAATTTTGGGATGTTACATGCATTAATCTAGCGTAGCAATGACATCAAAAACGGACAAGCCATGAAAACATCATGCTAGCTATCTTACGATCATGCAAAGCAATATGACAATGAATGCTCAAGTCATGTATATGATGATGATGGAAGTTGCATGGCAATATATCTCGGAATGGCTATGGAAATGCCATGATAGGTAGGTATGGTGGCTGTTTTGAGGAAGGTATATGGTGGGTTTATGGTACCGGCGAAAGTTGCATGATACTAGAGAGACTAGCAATGATGGAAGGGTGAGAGTGTGTATAATCCATGGACTCAACATTAGTCATAAAGAACTCACTTACTTATTGCAAAAATCTATTAGTCATCGAAACAAAGTACTACGCGCATGCTCCTAGGGGGATAGATTGGTAGGAAAAGACCATCGCTCGTCCCCGACTGCCACTCATAAGGAAGACAATCAATAAATAAATCATGCTCCGACTTCGTTCACCATACGTGCATGCTACAGGAATCACAAACCTCAACACAAGTATTTCTACTAATCCACAACTACCCACTAGCATGACTCTAATATCACCATCTTTATATCGCAAAACTATTGTAAGGAATCAAACATATCATATTCAGTGATCTACAAGTTTTATGTAGGATTTTATGACTAACCATGTGAATGACCAATTCCTGTCATCTATCTAAATAGATATAAGTGAAGCAAGAGAGTTTAATTCTTTCTACAAAATATATGCCCGTGCTCTAACAAATCTAAGTGAAGCAAAAGAGCATTCTACAATTGGCGGTTTTCTATGTAAAGAGAAATAGGCAATCCAAACTTCAAATGACATAAGTGAAGCACATGAAGCATTATATAAAGTCATACTCAAAAGATATAAGTGAAGTGCATAGAGCATTCTATAAATCAACCAGGGACTATCTCATACCAGCATGGTGCATAAAACAAAAATGAAAAGTAAATGCAAAAGACGCTCCAAGATTGCACATATTGCATGAACGAAACGAATCCGAAAACATACCGATACTTGTTGAAGAAAGATGGGATGCCTTCCGGGGCATCCCCAAGCTTAGAGCTTGAGTCTCCTTGAATATTTACTTGGGGTGCCTCGGGCATCCCCAAGATTGAGCTCTTGCCTCTCTTCCTTCTTCTCACATCGAGACCTTCTCGATCATCGAACACTTCATCCAGACAAAACTTCAACAGAAAACTCGGTAAGATCCGTTAGTATAATAAAGCAAATCACTACTCTAAGCACTGTTGCAAACCAATTCATATTTTGTTTTTGCATTGTGTCTACTGTAATATAGCTTTTGCATGGCTTAATCCACTGATAGGAATTGATAGTTTCATCAAAACAAGCAAACTATGCATCAAAAACAGAATCTGTCTAAAACAGAACAGTCTGTAATAATCAGAACATTCACCATACTTCTGATACTTGAAAAATTCTGACAAAATTAGGAAAAATAAACAATTTGTATAGAAAGACAGTGCAAAAGAATCAGAACCATTTGACGTTCCAGTAAAAAAATGAAAAATCACACACTACAGCCAAAGTTTTTGTCATGCACCATACAAACCAACAAGCATTGTAAACATCCTAAAGGCAAACCTCGGCACATTATTTTTATAATACAATGAAATTGTACAAGGGGATAATTATTTTTTTGAAAATTTTCTGTAATCAAGATTCACAAAGTTTCCGTGAGCATGAACAAAGTTCAAGGCTAGCTCCCACTTCAACAATGCTTGTCTCTCTCACTTTCACTTTCCTTTTTGAAAAAGTTTTGGGTTCCCCTCTTTATTTTTGTTGTTTTTAAACTATATGAAAGCACTCAACAGAAATAAATGACTCTCTAAAATTTCCGGGTTGTCTCCCTGGCAGCGCTTTCTTTAAAGCCATTAAGCTAGGCATAAAGTGCTCAAGTAATGGATCCACCCGGATCCCAAGGTATATCAAAGCCAATTTTAATTAACAATGATTTGTAATTTAGTAGTGAGCACAAAGTAACATATATCATGTAATGACGAAGTCTAACTCTCTTTCTATGCATCAGCATGTCATAAAAGAACAATTCATGCACACAAAGTAAAGGCCAATGCATAGTATACACAGTTTCTTGCAATTTTATCATATTGGAAACATAGAGAGGTGGAGATATAGTTCCTCTCTCATAATAATTGCAAGTACGAGCAGCAAGCACATGCATATTATATCTATCAAAATCATCATGTGTGGTAGTAAAACGCAACCCATCAATATAATCCTTAATAAGCACAAACTTCTCCGATATAGTGTAGTTTGGAGAATTTAAAAATATAATAGGACTATCATGTGTGGGTGCAATAGCAACAATTTCATGTTTAACATAAGGAACTATAGCAAGTTCATCTCCATAAGCATAATTCATATTGGCATCTTGGCCACAAGCATAGCAAGCATCATCAAAAAGGGATTTTTCAAAAGAATCAACGGGATCATAACAATTATCATAGCATTCATCCTTCGGTAAGCACGAAGGGAAATTAAACAATGTATGAGTTGAAGAGTTACTCTCATTAGAAGGTGGGCACGGGTGATCAATCCGCTCTTCCTCCTTTTGTTCTTCGCTCTCCTCCTCATCTTTTTCATCCAATGACCTCACAGTTTCATCAATTTGTTCTTCCATAGATTGTTGCAAAATATTAGTCTCTTCTGGGACAGCAGAGACTTTCTCAATAAACCCATCAATATCGGAATTGTATTCATAATTCTCATAACAATATTTAAGGATAGCTAAATTTTCAGGTCTGTAGACAGCATCATAAATATTTTCATATTCTTTGAACATAGATTCAATTTCATAAGCACCCATAAAAGCAACAAATTCTTCTATTTGTTCCACATCATAATAGTCATACATACCTCTAGCATAAGAAGCCAAAGTTTCATTATCATTAAATTTGCATAAAAAGGGAAGGTGTGGAGCCTTCATCCTAGAGCAACAAGTATAATCATATCTCAAGCATAGTTGCCTAGCATACCATTTCAACATATAAATTTGATCCCATAATAGTTTCCCTTTTTGAGTCAAGCGATAATCCCTAAGGTATTCACGTTGATCCAACATGTCTCCCATTACCAAATTGAATGGGGTTTTCTCTGGATTATCAAAGTAGTACATAATATCTGTCACATAACGAGCATCGAGTGTTTTAGGAGGTTCCTCATCTCCATGAGCAGCAAGTACACCTAATATTTTTGGTATTTCGTGTTCCATATCCACAACTAAAGATAAAGAACAACTAAGAATAGCAAATAAAAATTACTTAGTGATAAAGCAAACAAGCACACACGAGAATATTCACCCCACGCTATTGCTCCCCAGCAACGGCGCCAGAAAAAGATCTTGATAACCCACAAGTATAGGGGATCAATTGTAGCCTCTTTCGATAAGTAAGAGTGTCGAACCCAATGAGGAGCTAAAGGCAGAACAAATATTCCCTCAAGTTCTATCGACCACCGTTACAACTCTACGCATGCTTGACGTTTGCTTTACCTAGAATAAGTATGAAACTAGAAGTACTTTGTAGGTGTTGTTGGATAGGTTTGCAAGATAATAAAGAGCACGTAAATAAAAATTAGGGGCTGTTTAGATAAAGACACAACTAAATTAGTTTTAGTAGAGAGCTTGTTGTTACGAGAAAGTTATTTGTCCCTAGGCAATCAATAACTAGACCGGTAATCATTGTTGCAATTTTATTTGAGGGAGAGGCATAAGCTGACATACTTTCTCTACTTGGATCATATGCACTTATAATTGGAACTCTAGCAAGCATCCGCAACTACTAAAGATCATTAAGGTAAAACCCAACCATAGCATTAAAGTATCAAGTCCTCTTTATCCCATACGCAAACAACCTACTTACTCGGGTCTGTACTTCTGTCACTCACGCCACCCACCATAAGCAAATCATGAACATATTGCAAACCCTACAGCGGGAATCCCTCAGGCTTGCACGACACGGAGAGCACCATAGGACAGCACCAATAATAAAACATGCAACTCAAACCAATCACGATCATCAAATAACCAATGGGACAAAACGGATCTACTCAAACATCATATGATAGCCATACATCATTGGGAAATAATATATAGCGTTGAGCACCATGTTTAAGTAGATATTACAGCGGGTAAAAGAGGGGTTACACTGCTGCATAGAGGTGGGAAGAGTTGGTGATGATGGCGGTGAAGTTGTTGGTGAAGATTGCGGTGATGATGATGGCCCCCGGTGGCACTCGGTGCCATCGGAAGCGAGGGGGAGAGAGCCCCCTCCATCTTCTTCTTCCTTGACCTCCTCCCTAGATGGGAGAAGGGTTTCCCCTCTGGTCCTTGGTCTCCATGGCGTGGGAGGCGAGAGCCCCTCCGAGATTGGATCTGTCTCTCTGTCTCTCTCTGTTTCTGCGTTCCCACATTCTACCCTTTCACCGTTTCTTATATTCCCGAAGATCCGTAACTCCGATTAGTCTGAAATTTTAACACGATATCTATCTGAATATTAGCTTTCTTGCGGCAAATGAAGGGTATCAACCGCCTTACGGGGTGGCCACGAGGGTCAGGGGCGCGCCCAGGGGGGTGGGGCGCGCTCCCCTGCCTCGTGCCTCCTTCGGGCACCGTCTCGCGTGGATTTTTCTTCCCAAAAATCATATATATTCCAAAAAAATATCTGTCAGTTTTTATCCTGTTTGGACTCCGTTTGATATGGATATTCTGCAAAACAAAAAACATGCAACAAACAGGAACTGGCACTGGGCACTGGATCAATATGTTAGTCCCAAAAATAGTATAAAAAGTTGTCAAAAGTATATGAAAGTTGTAGAATATTGGCATGGAACAATAAAAAATTATAGATACGTGATAACCCACAAGTATAGGGGATCGCAACAGTTTTCGATAAGTAAGAGTGTCGAATCCAACGAGGAGCTAAAGGTAGAATAAATATTCCCTCAAGTTCTATCGACCACAGATACAACTCTACGCACGCTTGATGTTCGCTTTACCAAGAACAAGTATGAAACTAGAAGTACTTTGTAGGTGTTGTTGGGTAGGTTTGCAAGATAATAAAGAGTATGTAAATAAAAAGTAGGGGCTGTTTAGATAAAGAAACAATAAAGTAAATATAGCGAGTGTGGAAAAGTGGTGGTAGGAGTTGCGAAATTGCCCCTAAGCAATTGACTACTTTACTAGACCGATAGCAAGTATTATGTGGGAGAGGCCACTGCTAGCATGTCATCCCTGACTTAGAATTCTATGCACTTATGATTGGAACTATTAGCAAGCATCCGCAACTACTAATGTTCATTAAGGTAAAACCCAACCATAGCATTAAGATATATTGGTCCCCCTTCAATCCCGCATGCATCAATTTCTATGCTAGGTTGAAGCTTCTGTCACTCTAGCCCTCCAATACATAGTCCTATCAACATACAGCTAACCCTAGGGTGTGATCCACGCGCGCAATCATATGATGGGCACCAAAGGACAGCAACATAACCACAAGCAAATTAAATCAATCATAGCAATTCATCAACCACCGATAGGACAACGAAAATCTATTCAGACATCATAGGATGGCAACACATCATCGGATAATAATATGAAGCATAAAGCACCATGTTCAAGTAGAGGGTACAGCGGGTTGCGGGAGAGTGGACCGTTGTAGATAGAGTGGGGAAGGTGATGGAGATGTTGGTGAAGATGGCGGAGGTGTTGGTGTAGATCGCGGTGATGATGATGGCCCCCGGTGGCACTCTGGTGCCATCGAAAGCGAGGGGGAGAGAGCCCCCCTCCTTCTTCTTCTTCCTTGACCTCCTCCCTAGATGGGAGAAGGGTTTCCCCTCTGGTACATGGCCTCCATGGCACAGGAGGGGAGAGAGCCCCTCCGATATTGGATCTCTCTCTCTGTCTCTCTCTGTTTCTACGTTCCCAGATTCTTTCCTTTCACCGTTTCTTATATTCCCGGAGATCCGTAACTCCGATTGGGCTGAAATTTTGACACGATATCTATTCGGAAATTAGCTTTCTTGCGGCGAAAGAAGGGCATCAACCGCCTTACGGGGTGGCCACGAGGGTCAGGGGCGCGCCTGCCTCCCCATGGCGCGCCCCCTACCTCGTGGACCCCTCGAGCATCGTCTCGCGTGGATTCTTCTTCCCAAAAATCATATATATTCCAAAAAAAATCTCCGTCAGTTTTTATACCGTTTGGACTCCGTTTGATATGGATATTCTGCGAAACAAAAAAACATGCAACAAACACGAACTGGCACTGGGCACTGGATCAATATGTTAGTCCCAAAAATAGTATAAAAAGTTGCCAAAAGTATATGAAAGTTGAATAATATTGGCATGGAACAGTCACAAATTATAGATACGACGGAGACGTATCAGCATCCCCAAGGTTAATTCCTGCTCGTCCTCGAGTAGGTAAATGATAAAAAAGATAATTTTTGATGTGGAATGCTACCTAGCATAATCTTGATCACATATCTAATCATGGCATGAATATTAAGACACGAGTGATTCAAAGCAATAGTATATCATTTGACATAAAACAATAATACTTCAAGCCCACTAATAAAGCAATCATGTCTTTTCAAAATAACAAGGCCAAAGAAAGTTATCCCTACAAAATCGTATAGTCTGGCTATGCTCCATCTTCACCACACAAAATACTCACATCATGCACAACCCCGATAACAAGCCGAGCAATTGGTTCATACTTTTTAACGCGCTTCAACATTTTTAACCCTCACGCAATATATGAGCATGAGCCATGGATATAGCACTATAGGTGGAATAAAATGGTGGTTGTGGAGAAGACAAAAAAAGAGAAGATAGCCTCACATCAACTAGGCGTATCAACGGGCTATGGAGATTCCCATCAATAGATATCAATGTGAGTGAGTAGGGATTGCCATGCAACGGATGCACTAGAGCTATAAGTATATGAAAGCTCAAACTGAAAACTAAGTGGGTGTGCATCCAACTTGCTTGCTCATGAAGACCTCGGGCATTTGAGGAAGCCCATCATCGGAATATACAAGCCAAGTTCTATAATGAAAATTCCCACTAGTATATGAAAGTGATAACTCAAGAGACTCTCTATATGAAGAACATTGTGCTACTTTGAAGCACAAGTGTGGTAAAAGGATAGTAACATTGCCCCTTCTCTCTTTTTCTCTCTTTTTTTTCTTTTTTTCTTTTTTTGTAGGCTTCTTTGGCCTCTCTTTTCTTTTGTGGGGCTTATTTGGCCACTTTTATTTTGATCACCTCACATGGGACAATGTTCTAATAATGATGATCATCACACTTTTATTTACTTACAACTCGATATCTAGAACAAGGATATGACTCTATATGAATGCCTCCGGCGGTGTACCGGGATGTGCAATGATCTAGCGTAGCAATGACATAAAAAAACGGACAAGCCATGAAAACATCATGCTAGCTATCTTACGATCATGCAAAGCAATATGACAATGAATGCTCAAGTCATGTATATGATGATAATGAAAGTTGCATGGCAATATATTTGAAAAAGGCTACCTCTTCAAACTGCTGAATGCCCTATTCCATCTATCTTTCCCTGAAAAAGCATATACTTTTGTTCTATAAGAAAATAAAGCATACTTCTTTTGCGGATCAAGCAGTCTTCTACCTTGGTGGGTAGCGGAGAATCAAATCAATATCGGCGATCTACAGCTGGTTCGGTGGACTGGTGGTGACACGGGCGGGCCCTCTAGGAAGTAAGCCCCACAACCCAAAGCGGCGAAGAACAAATAGAATTTGCTACAAAAGCCGGCTAGAAGTGCCGGAGGCAGCACTGCAAGTAAAGGTGCCGGATACGTCTCAGCTCAGCTTGAAAGGGAATGTGTTTCTGGGGAATCGGAATGGCTATGGAAATGCCATGATAGGTAGGTATGGGGGCTGTTTTGAGGAAGGTATATGGTGGGTTTATGGTACCGACGAAAGTTGCGCGGTACTAGAGAGGCTAGCAATGATGGAAGGGTGAGAGTGCGTATAATCCATGGACTCAACATTAGTCATAAAGAACTCACATACTTATTGCAAAAGTTTATTAACCCTCGAAGCAAAGTACTACTGCGCATGCCCCTAGGGGGATCGATTGGTAGGAAAAGTCCATCGCTCGTCCCCGACCGCCACTCATAAGGAAGACAATCAATAAATACCTCATGCTCCAACTTCGTTACATAACGGTTCACCATACGTGCATGCTACGGGGATCACAAACCTCAACACAAGTATTTCTACTAATCCACAACTACCCACTAGCATGACTCTAATATCACCATCTTTATATCTCAAAACTATTGCAAGGAATCAAACATATCATATTCAGTGATCTACAAGTTTTATGTAGGATTTTATGACTAACCATGTGAATGACTAGTTCCTGTCATCTCTCTAAATAGATATAAGTGAAGCAAGAGAGTTTAATTCTTTCTACAAAAGATATGCCCGTGCTCTAACAAATCTAAGTGAAGTAAAATAGCATTCTACAAATGGCGGTTGTCTATGTAAAGAGAAACAGGCAATCCAAACTTCAAATGATATAAGTGAAGCACATGAAGCATTCTATAAAGCCATACTCAAAAGATATAAGTGAAGTGCAATGAGAATTCTATAAATCAACCAAGGACTATCTCATACCAGCATGGTGCATAAAATAAAAATGAAAACTAAATGCAAAAGACGCTCCAAGATTGCACATATCGCATGAACGAAACGAATCTGAAAACATACCGATACTTGTTGAAGAAAGAGGGGATGCCTTCCGGGGCATCCCCAAGCTTAGACGCTTGAGTCTCCTTGAATATTTACTTGGGGTGCCTCGGGCATGCCCAAGCTTGAGCTCTTGCCTCTCTTCCTTCTTCTCACATCGAGACCTTCTCGATCATCGAACACTTCATCCACACAAAACTTCAACAGAAAACTCGGTAAGATCCGTTAGTATAATGAAGCAAATCACTACTCTAAGCACTGTTGCAAACCAATTCATATTTTGTTTTTTACATTGTGTCTACTGTAATATAACTTTTTCATGGCTTAATCCACTAATATAAATTGATAGTTTCACCAAAACAAGCAAACTATGCATCAAAAACAGAATCTGTCTAAAACAGAACAGTCTGTAATAATCTGAACATTCACCCTACTTATGATACTTGAAAAATTGTACCAAAATTAGGAAAAATAAAAACTTTGTATAGGAAGACAGTGCAAAAAGAATCAGAACCATTTGACGTTCCAGCAAAAAATGTAAAATCGCGCACTACAGCCAAAGTTTCTATCCTGCACCGTACAAACCATCAAGCAAATGTAAACATCCTAAAGGCAAACCTTGGCACATTATTTTTATTTCTAAACTTTATAAAAGCACACAACAGAAATAAATGACTCTCTATCACTTTCGGTTTGTCCCCCTGGCAGCGCTTTCTTTAAAGCCATTAAGCTAGGCATATAGTGCTCAAGTAATGGATCCACCCGAATCCCAAGGTATATCAAAGCCAATTTTAATTAAAAATGATTTGTAATTTAGTAGTGAGCACAAAGTAACATATATCATGCAATAACGAAGTCTAACTTTCTTCCTATGCATCGGCATGTCATAAAAGAACAATTTATGCACACAAAGTAAAGGCCAATGCATAGTATAAATAGTTTCTTGCAATTTTATCATATTGGAAACATAGAGAGGTGTAGATATAGTTCCTCTCTCATAATAATTGCAAATAGGAGCAGCAAGCACATGCATATTATATTCATCAAAATCATCATGTGCAACGGTAAAAGGCAACCCATCAATATAATCCTTAATAAGTGCAAACTTCTTCGATATTGTGTAGTCGGGAGAATTCAAAAAGATAATAGGACTATCATGCGTGGGTGCAATAGAAACAATTTCATGTTTAACATAAGGAACTATAGAAAGTTCATCTCCATAAGCATAATTCATATTGGCATCTTGGCCACAAGCATAGCAAGCATCATCAAAAAGGGATATTTCAAAAGAATCGGCGGGATCATAGCAATTATCATAGCATTCATCCTTCGGTAAGCACGAAGGGAAATTAAACAATGTATGAGTTGAAGAGTTACTCTCATTAGAAGGTGGGCACGGGTGATCAATCCACTCTTCCTTCTTTTCTTCTTCGCTCTTCTCATCATCTTTTTCGTCCAATGAGCTCACAGTTTCATCAATTTCTTCTTCCATAGACTCCTGCAAAATATTAGTCTCTTCTTGGACAGCGGAGTAGTACTCAATATATGGTTCAACATAGGCATTAGAAGCATAATTATCATAGCAATATTTAAGTATTACAAAATTTTCAGATTTGTAAAAAGTAGCATCATACTTTTCAATCAAAAAAGCAATTTCATAAGCACCCTTAAAAGCAACAAATTCTTCAATTCGTTGAACATCATAGTAACTATAAACACCTTTAGCATACGAAGATACGATTCCATTATTACTAAACTCACATTGATAGGGAAGGTGTTTCTTAGGGTTTTCAGAACAACAAGTAAAATCATATATTTCACATAAATTCCAAGCATAGAATTGCAAACGATGAATTTGATCCAGTAAATGTTTCCCTTTTTCAGATATTCGGTGTCGCACATAATAAGCATGATCATCTAAGGATTTGCCCTCAACTAAGCTAGTTGGGGTTTCAGCACGAGCACATAGGGATCGAAGATGATCCAAGTAATAAGCTTCAGCAGTGTGATAGATCTTGAGTGGTTCTTCAACCATTGGTTTAGTGAGTACAACTAATTTTTTTGGTATTTTGCGTTTCCTACCCATAACTAAAGATAGAAAACAACTAAGAACAGCAAATAAAAATTACTTAGTGATAAAGCAAATAAGCACACACGAGAATATTCACCCCACGCTATTGCTTCCCGGCAACGGCGCCAGGTCTTGATAACCCACAAGTATAGGGGATCGCAACAGTTTTCGATAAGTAAGAGTGTCGAACCCAACGAGGAGCTAAAGGTAGAATAAATATTCTCTCAAGTTCTATCGACCACCAATACAACTCTACGCACGGTTGACGTTCGCTTTACCTAGAACAAGAATGAAACTAGAAGTACTTTGTAGGTGTTGTTGGATAGGTTTGCAAGATAATAAAGAGTACATAAATAAAAAGTAGGGGCTATTTAGATAAAGAAACAATAAAGTAAATATAGCGAGTGTGTAAAAGTGGTGGTAGGAGTTGCGAAATTGCCCCTAAGCAATTGACTACTTTACTAGACCGATAGCAAGTATTATGTGGGAGAGGCCACTGCTAGCATGTCATCCCTGACTTGGAATTCTATGCACTTATGATTAGAACTATTAGCAAGCATCCGCAACTACTAATGTTCATTAAGGTAAAACCCAACCATAGCATTAAGATATATTGGTCCCCCTTCAATCCCGTATGCATCAATTTCTATGCTAGGTTGAAGCTTCTGTCACTCTAGCCCTCCAATACATAGTCCTATCAACATACAGCTAACCCTAGGGTGTGATCCACGCGCGCAATAATATGATGGGCACCAAAGGACAACAACATAACCACAAGCAAATTAAATCAATCATAGCAATTCATCAACCACCGATAGGACAATGAAAATCTACTCGGACATCATAGAATGGCAACACATCATTGGATAATAATATGAAGCATAAAGCACCATGTTCAAGTAGAGGGTACAGCGGGTTGCGGGAGAGTGGACCGCTGTAGATAGAGGGGGGAAGGTGATGGAGATGTTGGTGAAGATGGCGGAGCTGTTGGTGTAGATCGCGGTGATGATGATGGCCCCCGGTGGCACTCCGGTGCCACCGGAAGCGAGGGGGAGAGAGCCCCCCCTCCTTCTTCTTCTTCCTTGACCTCCTCCCTAGATGGGAGAAGGGTTTCCCCTCTGGTCCATGGCCTCCATGGCACGGGAGGGGGGAGAGCCCCTCCGAGATTGTATCTGTCTCTCTGTCTCTCTCTGTTTCTGCGTTCCCAGATTCTTCCCTTTCACCGTTTCTTATATTCCCGGAGATCCGTAACTCCGATTGGGCTGAAATTTTGACACGGTCTCTATCCGAAAATTAGCTTTCTTGCGGCGAAAGAAGGGCATCAACCGCCCTATGGGGTGGTCACGAGGGTCAGGGGCGCACCTGCCTCCCCAGGGCGCGCCCCCTACCTCGTGGGCCCCTCGAGCATCGTCTCGCGTGGATTCTTCTTCTCAAAAATCATATATATTCCAAAAAAAATCTCCGTCAGTTTTTATTCCGTTTGGACTCCGTTTGATATGGATATTCTGCGAAACAAAAAACATGCAACAAACAGGAACTGGCACTGGGCACTGGATCAATATGTTAGTCCCAAAAATAGTATAAAAAGTTGGCAAAAGTATATGAAAGTTGAATAATATTGGCACGGAACAATCAAAAATTATAGATACGACGGAGACGTATCAATACGACGGAGACGTACCACCCAGTGATGCGTGTGCGGTGACTGCTGCGTGGCGTGTGGCGGCTCCCAGTTAATCATGCGACTCGACCCAACTCCTACAGATGCGTAATTCTCCGGTGGGGATTGGTACGTACCCTTGACCGGAGGCGGCTGTAGGGTGGTGACCACCCCATGAGCCCCACCCCCGGAGTTGAAGATCTCGCCGTGGCCACTTGGCATGTGGTGCTCGAGGCCCGTCGGAGGAGGAGACGGTACCGGAGGCACCACTACTTCTTCCACCGTCTCGCCTTGCGTCGCGAGTGCCGGGTGGAGGGCGATCCGTCCCACTTGGGTGCAGAGCTCGTCGAGCTCGCATTGCAGGTTGGAGACCGCCGGCCTCCAGAGCTCGAGGGACGCCTGGATCACCTCCAGGCGAGCGTCGTTCGCCGCGCGCCCCTCATTGACGGATCTGATCAGATCCGCGAGTTGTGTCTCCATCGCCGCCGCTTGCTTCGCTTGCTTGGTCTGGTAGCGCGGCTTGGGGTACCCAGTCTCCAGATCGACTGTACCTCTGATACCACTTGTAACGGACCCGATCTAGGGAGGGAGTAAGAGAGGATGAATGGTGGAGAAGGAGATCTGGGAGAAGGAAGGAGGAGGCCGATAAGAGAAGAACAACTTCTCGATCTGTTTTGATGCTAGTTAATCGATATCCCGCACTCACGCAGCCGTGAGGCTTAAGTACAACGCGGCCGCAGCCCACCCACTCACACCTACTACCCTGCCATTTCGGGTCCATCTGTAAGAGTAATGCTTCTCTTCTTCGCGTCGTTCTCCCTTGCTTGTGGCCCGGCTCGTCGGTGCTCTGCAGGGTCTGCGGGGTCGCCATGTCAGTCGTGACACCCGCACCTTCCTGAGGCAGTCCCACAAAAAATCAGACACACAGTAGAAAAATATATGGTTAAGGTCTTCCTCCACATTACACAATGGGCACATGCCATCCCAGATCCCATGCCTTTTCAAAACCTGGTCTCCCGAAGGCAGACGACCACGAACAAGCTGCCAAAGAAAGATCTTAAGTTTCGGGAGGAGCCTAGTTTTTCAAATCTCAACCAACTCCTCTGGACCCTGACGAGCCGGCAAGCGGTCGTAGAGGGACTTGGTCGTGAACATGCCTGAAGGGTTGAGGTGCCAAGAGGTGCAATCCGGGAGGTCCAAAATGGTTGTGCTCACCATCACTGCCTCTAGTGAGTGCCATTTGACTATTTCGTCAGGGACGTTGAAAGGTCAACCGACCCCCCCCCTCCACGCGGACAGCCGCAGCCACCGAAATTGTCGGATGGTTGGAGATCGAGAACAAGGCTACACAGTTATTTTCAAATCAGTCGGGCTGGGCTTTGTTCCATTGATAATGAAGGGGTGATGAGTGTTATTTTGTCCTAAGTTCGACTCCTGGGAGGTAAGCAACTCTTTTATGTGGTTTCAAAATTTCAATTTTTCAGGATTCCACTGGGTTTATTTTATCAGCATGGATTGAATTGTTTTTAAGATCCAATTCAAAACCTCTTGTAATAACTACTCCCTCATTCCCAATATTACATGTAGTAAGCAATTCAAACAACTAAAAAAACCACTCCCTCATTCCAAATAACTGAAGCTCTATGATTTTTGTTAGTCAAACTTAAAAAAAATAACCAAGTCCATAGAAAGATCCGCAAAAATCTACTCCCTCTGTAAAGAAATACAACTAAAAAGTCTTATATTTCTTTATAGAAGAAGTATTATACATCAATTATTTTTTAGCAAAGTGAGTACAATTGTTGGGCAATGTGAGGAGTTTGTCCTACTGCATTACCGCGGGACAGCAAAATAATTATGTGTAATATATATACGACCATAAGCACCATGTGGTGTTGAGGATCTATCTTAGGTGGTACAATAAAAATACAAATGATAGACCGTTTTGCAATTGCTAAGCTTAGGCCACGGGCATACAAGAAAAACCCAGAGAGGACACCAGTCATTTAACCCGTGTTAGTCAGACACAAACGAGTCAAGTGTGCCATGATTTTCAACCAGTTCACATGCCTGATGGAGGAGACAGAAAATGCAACTCCACTCTTATGTTGCTATCCAATTTAGTGCAGAGCGATGATCCACCGATCGCAGAGTGACACTAGGCATAGTGGAGTGAATTTTTTATTAAAAGGAAGTTAGCTTCCCATACTAATACCCAGGATTCGCTTTGTGCACAACAAGGTCGATATGTCCGAGTGGTTAAGGAGACAGACTTGAAATCTGTTGGGCTACGCCCGCGCAGGTTCGATCCCTGCTGTCGACGTTTTTTTTCTTCTAATTTTCGCTCGTCAGTGAAATTACCACTCCTGCATCGTTCTTCAGGTACGTGTCGTCTCGCTCCCCTCGCGCCGCCAGCTCCTGCCCTCCGCCGTCTGCCCGCCTCCATCCCTCCCTCCCAACGGTAAACCTGCTCCGCTGGGCCTTCTTCAGGCAACACAACTGGACGGACGTACTTATGGACAGCGGGAGCCTTCGCCGATTCCCCCTGCCAAACATCGCCCTTGTTTACAAGATGCTTTTGCTCTTCTTCCCACGGCTCCGCCCCCTTCCTTCATGGCTTCATCGTTGATGCTTCACTAGGCTGGCCACTTGGTCAACCGCAGGAGCACCACGAGTTCCTAATTTACCGTTTTCTGATTTATGGTCTATGATTTGTTACACTCTCTAGCCAGTGTGCAACTGTGCATACTATCATAGGCATCTAACTTGTTTTATTTGTTTTGCTTTCAGAATAGCTGATGGATCACGGATGAGCTGAAGACAGCGTAACATAAGAGATGGACAAGTTCTTGGCTGGAAGCCTGGAAGTATCAGTCCCTCTTTGCAACATAACGGGTACACTCTCTTTTCACTACTCATATAGGCCTAAATTTAGCCGTGAGTGCTGATTATTTTATATTCCACTAATAAAAATTTCAAATGGACTGTGACTCTCTTATTTTTTTTGTTGTATGAATATTGAATATGCTTATTGGCATTGATGTTCCTCCAGGGCAAGCACTGCCCTCGCCTGCACTGTACCTGATCATCTATGTGCCATTCTTTTTTTGCCTTTTAAGTGGCATGGCATCTGAAACACCATCTCTTGCTAATGAATTCATATGACTGTTGTTGGCTTTTGTAATTAGATCCAACAGCAGTACCAATATATGGGTTCTCTGTAACTGACATTAGATTCCAGGTTATGTATTTTGTTTGGCGGCCATACCATGTTTGTGTTTCCATTAAATTCAGACTCACTGTCTCACATGATTTTTGTTGAAAGATGAGTGAACTCAGTTCTGAACTTGCACTGATTATATCGATTATTAATTCATTTTGATGATATCGTTATGCTTCGGAAGTTTGTTTCTCATGTCACTATTTCTATATTTAATTTATACCTGCAGTCTAGAGGCATCCAATCAATGTATTACAGTTGGCTACGGCTATTCTTTCCACTTTCTTCTTTGAGCTTTAGTAACTTGGTGATAGAATAGCACATTTATTCTGGAGCTACAATGATGATCAGGTGCTACAACTTTATCTGCACAACAGTCTGCTTTCTTACATTGCTTGTTAATTTTTATGCATTAAGACGTTGTGCCTATTACAGTATATGTGGATTTCACTAGCTCTTTCCATCAGTTCGGACTTTTGGTTGCGTTGGCTAGTGCATGAAGCTTAACATGGTATCGGAGCTAAGGTCTTGTGTTCAAGTCCTGGTTTGCGCAATTTATCTAAAAATTGCCGTTGCCCCCCTTTGTGTCCATGTATTGGCCTCTTGAGTCATACGTGAGTTTCGCGCGCCGTCGCTCTCTTCCGGTTGCACGTGTTGACTTGTCTTCCCCGTCACACGTGAGAGGGGGTGTTACAGTATATGTGGATTTCACTAGCTCTTTCCATCAGTTCGGACTTTTGGTTGCGTTGGCTAGTGCATGAAGCTTAACAGTGCCCATGTTGCCCTCTGATTACACTGTTATGATTGAGCAAGGATTACACAGACCTCTAAATTCCTGTCAGTCCAGCTGTACTTGAGGTAATTGCATGGGTATGCTTTGTAGTTACTGCTACAGCTCTGTTGTTTGCATGCCATTTTTGTGTTGTTGCTTGAACCATGGAAGGTTTGATCTCACAGAAGGCCTAGATGGGGAGGATTAAGGAGACCAAGAGCAATGTACATTTAGCATCAAATTCAGAAATGCAGTATGTTGTGGGAATAGATGTTATATTGCAAGACTGCGTTTCTTCTGTTTTACTCTAGATTATTTTATCTTATAAAAAATGTTTGTATGTAAAATTGTCGTATAATCACACTATGAGATAGTTTCAGGTGTTCCATTCTCTTGGTATTGTCAGAAGGTTATAGTGTTCAAGAAGAATGGTGGAATGCTGGCTCTAATTCAATGTTCAGGTAAGAGCCAACAATTGTAATCCTCACTGTATTATGAATGATCTGTAAGATATATTAATGATACGTCCGTTAATAGATCGATGTAACCTGATATGGATGCACCCAGGCTATAATTTATTCACTCAACACAGAGTTAATTTCTGATGAGCCAACTTTATAGGTGATACTGGTCCCTGTGAACAACTTATTTTCTTCGAGTCAGCAAGTCATGTGGGCCGCTGAACTACATTCTAATCAAGCACTATGTAGTATTCTAATCAAGATATATGTAGTATTCTTGGGTAGAATTGTTTCTATAGTGATTAGTGAACCTTATCCTCACAACGTCAAAAAAATGATAGGGTGCACTAGCATCTGTTCTTCTGAGGTTCTACTGATTTTCATGTCGTGTTGGTTCTGTTCCATTTGAGTGGCAAGTAGTTACATGGGAAGCACTGTATTTCTCATGGGGTATTCATCTAACGAAAGGTTGCTGCTCCAGTCAAGATTTTTCGACTTCATATTTTTCGACTTCTGATAGTATCTCCCTCCCATTATCTATGCAGTAGTGACGATCATTTTGTTGAATCCGCTGAACTTGATGCCACTGAAATGACAAGTCTCAGCACACTCTGGACCTGTTTAATGATAATTGATAAAAAAAATACTCCCTCCATTCCATATTAAGTGTCGCTGATTTAGTACAACTTTGTATGGAACGGCGAGAGTACTTCCTTATTGGCTAATTTCATCCATGCTTCATGGCACTCTGTGCTTTACTTGCAGTGGTCACAAAGGCATGAGAACAAGACAAGCAGCATTAGTAAATTGATTCACTGCCAAGAAGTCTTATTCACAGGAGCTATTTGTTGTAAGTGGCGGGCGTAACACAACCCACCCTAATCTCTTTCAGTGTCACGGTCTATGAATTGGTCCATGAATTAGAGTACGTAAAGCCAGCTCTCTAGTCTATAGACACAAGCGTGTTAAGGTTGCTAATACTGCAAACATTCCACATGGCAATTGTTTCAATAGGAGAAAAGGAGGTCCTCTTTGTTGTGTTAGAAGGCTCTTGCCTCAGAGGAATGTTTGCAGGTCACCATGTCTTGTTCAGTCGAGCAATTGTGATTGTTGATGTTCAGTTCTTTTGGATCCAATCCATGCTGAATGTGCTGTCCCGCAGGTATATTTCTGTTATAGTTGCCTGTTAACCGCATTACGCTAGGCGAGCTCTTCACAAATGATGGTATTAAGTATGGGTTGTGGGTTAAGCTCGCTAGGAGTTCCTATGATTCTAATTCTGTAATTTCTTGGGAGGGTGATCCTCCGCAGATTATCCTAGCTGAACTTGTTAGTGATGTAACAGATATTTCATTTGATTGAATAAAGTGTGCCATAAGTTCAAAAAAAAAGAGTATGGATTGTGGGTTGGTTAAATTTGTTTTATTTGTTGACCTCCCTTGTTCAATCTTTGGATGTAGTATTTGTTATGAAATGAGCTTGTACATTGCTCCGGCTTGCATCGTGAAAAAAAAGGTACATGGCACAGACTGTTGCTAACAAAGGATGGGAAAAACAAGCAACCTAAGATTTTGCATTTATTCGTCCGAAATGAAAAGGAGGTCGTTCAACTGCCTGTTTGACAGAGAGTTTTCATACATAGGGGAGCTGATGGAAGCAAAAAAATACATTGAAATTCATCACTGTTCTTGAAAGCCACGAAAGAAAAGCAATCCTAAACAGAAATTGCTCTGCTTTCTCGCATGCAGAGTCAAAGTTCAGGTGTCCAAGCCGTCTAATCTGAGGTCATTTTCATGATGAAATCCACAAAAAACATAGTTTTCACATTTTTCATGATGGCATTGGTTTCGTACTAACGAAACCCACAACCTGTACATTATTTTCACATTTTCTGTACGTTTGTGCTCTACGCCAGTCCGTCGGTGTAGGAAATACTCCCTCCATTCCTAAATGATTTGTCTTTTTAGATATTTCAACAAGTGACTACATATGAAACAAAATGAATGAATCTATACTCTAAAATATGTCTATATACATCCGTATGTGGTAGTTCATTTGAAATCCCTAAAAGGACAAATATTTAGGAACGGAGGGAGTAGTACACTGGTGCAGGTATTAAGTTAAAAGAAGAACGTGCCATCAGCCAAAGCGTCCTCAAGAGAATGCAGCTCATCCAGAAAAAGACTTAGCAATGTGCAATAGTCATCTCCATGTAACTTAAAAATAATGAATAAATTCGATACCGCCATTAGCTTGCAGCAGCAACGGCGGCAATTTTCTCCCTGTAATTTTGAATACAGCTACTACATTCAGAGATCTCTGAACGAGTGCAACACGACGGGATCAGCTAAGATTAGCACTACGCCACTATCTTATCTAACTCACATGCAATGCAACACTATGTACAGTGCGCAAGCCACAGGCAGGCTAGCGGTTCAAGAACAGAAGATGGGGAACCGGAGCAAAATAGTTAATCAGAAGATGGTGTCTACTGTCAGCTTTCTCTTGGGCGGTGACCTCTCAATTATCTGCTTCTGCATGTCCATGAAGCTTAGCCCCTTGTGTGCAAACATCCTTCTGAGGTTGATCACCGAGAGCTCGCTGTATCTCGCGACAGCAAGGTCCGCTTGTTCCAGCTCGTACCTGTATGTCACCACAAACAGTTACACACAAGAAGCATCTATTGACTTTCCTAACAGAACATATGTGACTGAGTGGAACAACAAGATTGCTCCAAGGAAAACAGTGCTACATACGCCGGATGAGCACCAATCAGGGAAACTGCCATCATAGTGCAGTTGTGAGCAGCTGTAACGCCTCTTGGGTCATCCTCAAACACTATGCATTTCGAGGGCTTCCGATCCAACTGCCAAGAAGAGAAGATCAGCAAATATGTGAGAGGTATGTTCTTCGCACAGTTCAGCAACACCAATCAACTAGTAGTCGGGAAAATGCATGCCTTAACAGCAGCTGAGAGAAACCTATGTGCTATTGACTCCATGTCATCCTCATCGGTCACAATCGCCTGTAGTTGACAAGGAAAAAGTAAAATAAAGTTGTAATAATCACCATCTGCCTAAGCTACGGAGTATGTTCTTCAGAGCAGTAAAGATTGGGGAACTAAAAAGGGTGACAGAAAAACCTTGAAGTATTTGCTTAACGACATCCTATCCAAAGCTTCAACCATGCATCTCCTATCCAGGGACGATGCCACAGCACAGGGTATACCTGCTGTCCGAACTGCATCCAACCATTCTCTCAATCCTTCTACTGGGGTATCAAGCTGAATTACATGGATATCAGACAGTCAGGGGCAATCATAGAGTAAAACAAAACCCTACTTGATGCAAAAAGGAGGAAATTTACTCTAAAGAGGCTTTCATAGTAAAGCTCGATAAGGCGTGCCTTCAATCTTTCCATTTGATCATCCTCTTTTGCCCAATACAAAACCTGGTAAGCATAAGTAGAATTGATGCTTTATGTATCAGTACCCTATTCAAGCGAAGGCATTGGAGCGACAAACAAGAGGGGGCTAAAAGGGAACATATAAATTTTCTCACATCTTTTTTGCTGCTAAAATATTTCTGTAACTTGAATTGCCATATGATAATGTAGGCTTGGTATGAAAGTTCAAAAGATCCACCAAAACACCCACATACCTTTCTAAGGACATGGTCAGCAGCACCATGAAGAATACTCTTTTGGATATGAGCAGCAGTAGGGATGTCCTTCCCTGCGCAAGATAAATTACATTAGTATGTGTTTACCCAGGTCGTATAGCAATATGCAACTATGTTTACAAAAATAATACCTTCCTCCAAAGCAAGCTGTCTCCAAGCATCCAACTTTAGTGAGTCTGTGTCAGCCTTAAGAGAAACGAAAAGAGCATCAGATGTCAGTCAATAGTGAGGCAGTAATGACATAGCGGCAACCTATATGCACAATACGAGGATTCACCTACAAATGAAACTACTTAACTAAGAATCCTGTAAAAATTCAACTGAACCAGGTAAATGTTGAATTATGTACAAGTATAGTTTTCTTGGACTATTGCTGCAATTAGTAACTATAGACGAGCAAGTATTTTCCAAAATGCCATTTCAAACACGATGTCACTAACACAAGAAAAAAAACTCACAATAACATTGTCCCATGAGAAAATTAGACCAAATGCTTCATCCGGCTTCATAGCATGCCTTATCCTTTGAAGGAAGCATTCTTGCAATTTTTCGTTTAGATAATCCTGAAAGGTAGAAGAAAGCTCATCCACTAAACATAACAGATAAATGGTAGGCTGCTAAAAGCACATAATGGCATAATTGCAAGTGGCCTATCATGATATATGCTTACCACATCGATATTGAGTGGTCCGTCCATCCTGAAAGTCTCAAATCCTTCCCCATATTCAGCTCCAATTGTCTAACAGAAATAAATGCAAAATCTTTTTAATCAGTAAGAGATAAGGTTTAAAAGAAGAATCGCTAATGCTGCAGAAACTGTATTTAGTGAACCGGTGTTAAAACTAGCTAGAGAAGGGTTCAGTTGTGTAACTACGACCCCAATAATGATGGTGATCCAGAGAAAGAATTCGCAAGGAACTTGATTAAAAAAAGACTAGTAAACAGTTATCTGCTCCACTGAGCAGCTAAAAGATGAAACCATCAATTAATCAAAGAAGCATCTCACTGACTGATCCAGCATCAACCTATAGGCTATATGGACAGAATGTAACTAGTAGTAGAAATAATTCACTGGCAGAACCATCAACTAACATAGATCCACTTTACTTGACCTAATTACATGAACCTCATTTGACTAACACGCTAAAATGGAAGAGAGGGACAAATCGGAGAATCTAGATAGCCCAACTCTAGCCTACCACAAGTAAGGCAAGGAAGCTAAAGTAACCCTGTAACCATGTACATGGTACTATTTGTTCAAGGAAATAAGTCCTTGATAGGCTAATCCAGAGCCCGCACGGAGCTAATCCAACCCAACAGCATCTAATTGCACATTTGCAGCTAGGGGAAGTCAGGGTTCTCGAAAATCAACAAATATACTAATCAAGAAAGCTGCTTTATTAATCCAGAAAAGGATTATTATTATTTTAATAAACCAAGAAATCTCACCTCCTCGACGAAGACTTTGCCTGGGAGGGGTGGGAAGGCATCAAAACCCGACGCCATCCTCCGCATCCGCATCTGCCTCCCATTTCTTGCTCTCTGCGCGGAAAGGAAAAGAAATCAGGAAAAGGATGCGGCAAAACACACAAAAAGAGAAAGAAATAGGCTTGAGGCGGGCACTGCTTACGGCGAACCGGAGACTGGGGCACGGCACGCGAGCGGACGAGGAGGAGGACGGAGCCGAGGGGAACGGCGAAGGAGAGGTGGCGGTGCGGAAGCTGCACGACTCCATGGAAATGGGAAGGGGAAAGAGGCGAGGGGGAGAGATGGGATGGAGTGGAAGGGTTTTCTTTTGGGCTTTCTTTTATGTTTGTTTTGAGATTTTTTACGGTGCATCATACTACCTCTGAAAGCGAATAGTATTGAATCATCTCAACCGTTGATTAACGGGGTAGTTTTACCATTATTTTCATTTCCTAATTTGTCAAATCTCTCACGGTGACGATCCTCGTGAGGCCTCGTCGTTGCCATCGCCCATGATCAACAGCGCATGCCCAATATCGATCAGAGCTAGCCTGACTGCCTGAGTGCCCTTCAAGTGGGAGCTCCAAGCCTCCGACCTGGTATCAAATCTACCAGCAGGCCACAGAACCGGCGGTACGACGTCTTGATCAGTCGCAGCGTCGTCGCTGCAGCTTCCGATGAGGCCACCGCCGCCGGCTTGATCGCCGGAATCACTAATGTATGTATTCACAAATGATCAATCAATCTATTGTACATGGTGATTTCCTCGGCCAAAAATACCAGCCGGCAAGGATCCATCGCTGTGTACAATTGTCTCTGTTGCATTGAATGTCGTCCGGAAAGTATTCGGCCGGACCGGTCCAAGCAGGACAAGAAAACACACGGATTCCTCAATGGATGTAGAATTTGGGTATTTATTTTCTAAGTCTTCCAATTTTATCCCTTGAACAAAATATACTACTGAATTGCTTTGGTAGTATTGGTGGATCTAGTCTATTAACTGACTGAAAATGGACGGCTCATATTATTTTGATGCACCGTAAAAGGTCTCGTTGTTTTCTCTATTATGATTAGTGCCAAGAGTAGTGGCTCGCTTCCCATGTGCAATGAATAAACGTATTACTACGTCTGATGTCTATACATGCCTATCCATCTTTGTGTTTCGTGTACAAAACTACAATTCCGAGTGTGGAGTGTGTACTCGACGACGGCAAGTACCAACACTACGTCGTGTTCTGCTTCTACACGCGTGCGGCGTGCCTCTTTTTCCTCACTTGTATGTTTGTCACTGCCTCACGGGACACTAGTGCTCGATTCTGTCAACTCTTTGTTTTTTTTTTGTTTTTTTTTAGAAAAGGAGGATGACCCCTGGCCTTGTGTAAGGGCATGTTTCATCTCATGAGTAGTGTACGACTCTCTCTCTCTCATGCTAAAACGTTTCGTGGATGGGGAGTGGACCTTGAAAGCGAACCGATCTATTCCTTTGTCATGTGCCAGATGTGCATATGTTCCGATAGGCCACTATCTACCCTTTGTAAGAATCCAAAACTTTCGAGTCAAATGACGTGCAGGTCCACAAAGGAGAGAAGTTCAACAGGATTTGTTCCTCTACTTTCCTTAGCAACCATAGAAAACATTTGCTTTTTTCCGGAGTTTAGCTTCTTGGTTGATTCCAATCGTAAGAAACACTCTGCTACTTTATGCGTAGTATTATTTTGTTTGCAGAATGTTCATAATTCTCCCTTCGTCCTCAAATATAAGTCTTTTTAGACATTCCAACAAGTGACTACATATGAAGTAAAATGAGTGAATTTATACTCTAAAATATGTCTACATACATCTGTATGTTGTAGTTCATTTAAAATGTTTAAAAAAAACTTATATTTAGGAGCGGAGGGAGTAGATTATTTCGAATTTCATATTCTAGTATTGAACCCTAAACTCCGTCTCACCGCACCTTCCCTCGGCGCACCCGGCAGTGGCCCCTGGGGTCAGCCGACGGCTGCGGTGGGGCCACCCTAGCGCCATTTGTCCCCATCCCTCCTCCTTTTTCTCCTGCGGTTTTTGTGATGAGAACAAATATTCATCATTTGTTGTTTGCATGCTCTGCTGCTCCTATATGTGGAGTGTGATCCGCAATGTGATTGTGGTTGTTAATATAATAACATGGCATCCTGCTCTTTTTTACAAGTTAAGAGCTTTCATCTTCTATATCTAAATAGCTAGCCCCCACTAACTATTTCTCTCAACATGCAAGAATGCCATATCATCACACAACATGCACGAGAAAAGGCCCACCTCCACTACCATATGTCTTTCAACATGCAAGCATGTCACTTCATCATGAAACATGCATTGAGAAAAGATTCATCTCAACATGCAAACATACATGAGAATTTTCATTCTATAAAGTTATTTATATTTAATAAATATTTTACAAATATATAGTAGTCAAACATAATGAATTATATGTATTTTCAGTTTTAGCCTTTTATATTATTACTTCAAATATTCATGTTTCATATAACGTATCACACTGAGATATATTGCGAAATATCCCCGCAACAACGTGCGGGGTATCGGCTAGTTCATTAAACAACGGGGTTACAATCGTTCAGCAAGCAAGAGACTAAAAAGCTACGTACGTGATTGATCCATAAGCACCTTGTTCGGCAAGCAAGAGACTAAAAAGCTACGTACATGATTGATCCATAAGCACCTTCTTCTATTCTCATAGGCTTGCTTAGCACAAAGTTGCACCCCTTCATTGGCATCATGACCAACAAAAGGTAACTAGAAATCTTCTGTATTCAAGCTCAACTCTTATATCTCCTGAAGTATGGATGATATCTCCGATCTACCTTCAGTACGGTTCCTTCATAAATTGACACTTCCTTTGCATTCGTCTCAATGATGATCTTGGAAAGACCTATGCCGCAAAGTAATTTGATACCATCTGGAATAGCAAACGCCTCTATAATCAAAGCATTGGCAGATTGCCCATACCACCAGATTGCTTGACCCCTCATCAGAACTCCTTCATGGTTCCACGGTATCAGGCCTATACAACCCTCATTGGTACAGGATATGAAGCTTGCGTCCACATTCATTTTGAACATTCCTTTAGGTGGCGCAGCCCACTTAGCTTTAATTTTCTCTGCATGTACCGACTCTGTGTGACCTGAAGACAGATCAAGAACAACATTGGTCGTCATTTCACTGACTCCACCACTGGTCTAGTGTTGCCTTCATGATCCCTTGCATTTATCTCCGTCCAAACAACCGATGCTCCACATAATATGACAGCTATTTCGTCTACAGACACTATTTTGTTGTCAACGATGTCCATGGCCCAAGAAACTAGGTGTAGTTCAGGTATCATAACAGATGAGAGCAGATTTAGGTGTTGCCAAAAGTTCTTTGCCCAGGTACACTCAAAGATGAAGGAAATATGCCCTGAAGGCAATAATAAAGTTGTTATTTTATATTTTCTTATTCATAATAAAGGTTGATTATTCATGCTAGAATTGTATTGATCGAAAACCTAAATACATGTGTGGATACATAAACAAATAAGTGTCCCCAGTGAGCCTCTACTAGACTAGCTCGTTGATCAAAGATGGTTAAGGTTTCCTAACCATAGACATGTGTTGTCATTGATAATGGGATCACATCATTAGGAGAATGATGTGATGGACAAGACCCATCTGTTAGCTTAGCATAATGATCGTTCAGTTTATTGCTACTACTTTCTTCATGTCAAATACATATTCCTTTGACTATGCGATTATGCAACTCCCTGTTATCGGAGGAATACCTTGTGTGCTATCAAACGTCACAACGTAACTTGGTGATCATAAAGATGTTCTACAGGTATCTCCGAAGGTGTTTGTTGGGTTGGCATAGATCGAGATTAGGATTTGTCACTCCGAGTATCGGAGAGGTATCTCTGGGTCCTCTCGATGGCCCTCTCGGTAATACACATCATAAGCTTGCAAGAAAATGACTAAGAAGTTAGTCACTAGGTGATGTATTACAAAACGAGTAAGAGACTTGCCGGTAACGAGATTGAACTAGGTATGAATATACCGACGATCGAATCTCAGGCAAGTAACATACCGATGGACAAAGGGAATTACATATGTTGTTGCTACTTCTTGAGCTTGCGTTCGTTTTTTCCTTGAAGAGGAAACGGTGATGCAGCAAAGCAGAATAAGTATTTCTCTTAGTTTTGAGAACCAAGGTATTAATCCAGTAGGAGACAACGCACAAGTACCGAATACCTGCACAAACAAACAACAACTTGCACCCAACGCGATAAAGGGGTTGTCCATCCCTTCATGGTTATTTGCAAAGTAAGATCTGATAGAGATGTATAAATGGTAAAGTAATATTTTTGGTATTTTTGGTTTATGGAATGGAAAGTAAAAGATTGTAAAGAAAGTAAATAGGAAACTAAAATTGTAGATCGGAAACTTATATGATGGAAAGTAGACTAGGGCCATAGGTTTCACTAGAGGCTTCTCTCAAGATAGAAAATATTACAGTGGGTGAACAAATTACTGCCGAGCAATTGATAGAAAAGTGTAAAGTTATGACAATATCTAAGGCAATGATCATGAATATAGGCATCACATTTGTATCAAGTAGACCGACTCCTGCCTGCATCTACTACTATTACTCCACACATCAGCCGACTCCTGCCTGCATCTAGAGTATTAAGTTCATGAAGAACAGAGTAACGCATTAAGTAAGATGACATGATGTAGCGGGATAAACCCAAGCAATATGATGAAAACCCCATCTAGTTATCCTCGATGGCAACAATACAATACGTGTTGGTTCTCCTTCTGTCACTGGGATCAAGCACCGCAAGATTGAACCCAAAGCTACGCACTTCTCCTATTGCAAGAAAAACCAATCTAGTTGGCCAAACCAAAACGATAGTTCGAAGAGACTTGCAAAGATATCAAATCATGCATATAAGAATTCAGAGAAGATTCAAATAATATTCATAGATAAGATGATCATAAATCTACAATTCATCGGATCTCGGCAAACACACCGCAAAAAGAGTATTACATCGGATAGATCTCCAAGAACATCGAGGAGAACATGGTATTGCGAATCAAAGAGGGAGAGAGAGAGAGAGAAGAAGACATATAGCTACTAGCTATGGACCCGTAGGTCTATGGTAAACTACTCACGCTTCATCGGAGAGGCAATGGTGTTGATGTAGAAGCCCTCCGTGATCGAATCCCCCTCCGCCAGGACGCCGAAAAGGCCCCTAGATGGGATCTCATGGGTACAGAAGGTTGCGGTGGTGGAAAAGTGTTTTCGTGGCTCTCCTGGTCGGTTTGGGAATATTTGAGAATATATAGGCGGAAGAAATAGGTCGGCGGAGTCACGAGGAGCCCACAAGGGTGCGGGCGTGCCCTCCATCCTTGTCGCCGCCTGGTGGCTTCCCTGACGTGTACTTCAAGTCCTCTAGATGTCTTCTGGTCTAAGAAAAATCATCGCGAAAGTTTCATTCCATTTGGACTCCGTTTGATATTCCTTTTCTGCAAAACTCTAAAACAAGGAAAAAAATAGGATCTGGCACTGGGCTCTAGGTTAATAGGTTAGTCCCAAAAAATATAAAATAGCATTTTAGTGCATATAAAACATCCAAAACAGATAATATAATAGCATGGAACAATAAAAAATTATAGATACGTTGGAGACGTATCAAACATCCCCAAGCTTAATTCATGCTCGTCCTCGAGTAGGTAAATGATAAAAACAGAATTTTTTATGTGGAATGCTACCTAACATATTTATCCATGTAATTTTCTCTATTGTGGCATGAATGTTCAGATTCCTATGATTCAAAAAAAAGTTTAATATTGACATAAAAACAATAATACTTCAAGCATACTAACAAGATAATTATGTCTCCTCAAAATAACATGGCCAAAGAAAGCTTATCCCTACAAAATCATATAATCTGGCTATGCTCCATCTTCATCATATAAAATATTCAAATCATGCACAACCCCGATGACAATCCAAACAATTGTTTCATAGTTTTGATGTTCTCAAACCTTTTCAACTTTCACGCAATACATGAGCGCGAGCCATGGACATAGCACTATAGGTGGAGTAGAAGGTGGTTGTGGAGAAGACAAAAAGAGGGAGATAGTATCACATCAACTAGGCGTATTAACGGGCTATGGAGATGCCCATCAATAGATATCAATGTGTGTGAGTAGGGATTGCCATGCAACGGATGCACTAGAACTATAAGTTTATGAAAGCTCAAAAAGAAAACTAAGTGGGTGTGCATCCAACTTGCTTGCTCATAAAGACCTAGGGCAATTTGAGGAAGCCCATCGTTGGAATATACAAGCCAAGTTCTATAATGAAGAATTCCCACTAGTATATGAAAGTGACAACATATGAGACTCTCTATCATGAAGATCTTGGTGCTATTTTGAAGCACAAGTATGGAAAAGGATAGTAACATTGCACCTTCTCTCTTTTTCTCTCGTTTTTTCTCTTTTTTTTCTTTCTTTCCTTTTTGTCTTTTTCTTTCTTTTTTTACCTTTTCTTTTTCTCTTTTTATTTCTTTTATTTCCTCACATGGGACAATGTTCTAAAAAGGAAGATCATCATACTTCTATTTACTTACAACTCAAAAATTACAACTCGATACTAGAATAAGATATGACTCTATATGAATGCCTTCGACGGTGTACCGGGATGTGCAATGAATCAAGAGCGACATGCATAAAAATGATGAATGGTGGCTTTGCCACAAATACGATCTCAACTACATGATCATGCAAAGCAATATGACAATGATGATGTGTGTCAGAAATAACAGAATGGTGGGAAGTTGCATGGCAATATGTCTCGGAATGGCTATGAAAATGCCATAATAGGTAGGTATGGTGGCTATTTTGAGGAAGGTACATGGTGGGTTTATGGTACCGGCGAAAGTTGCGCGGCACTAGAAAGGCTAGCAATGGTGGAAGGGTGAGAGTGCGTATAATCCATGGACTCAACATTAGTCATAAAGAACTCGCATACTTATTGCAAAAATCTATTAGTCATCGAAACAAACTATTACGCGCATGCTCCTAGGGGGATAAATTGGTAGGAAAAGACCATCGCTCATCCCCGACCACCACTCATAAGGAAGACAATCAAAAAATGTCTTATGCTCCAACTTTGTTGCATAACGGTTCACCATACATGCATGCTATGGGACTCACAAACCTTAACACAAGTATTTCTCAAGTTCACAACTACTCACTAGCATGACTCTAATATCACCATCTTCGTATCTCAAAACAATCATAAGGAATTAAACTTCTCATAGTATTCAATGCACTTTATATGAAAGTTTTTATTATATCCCTCTTGGATGCCTATCATATTAGGACTAAATTTATAACCAAAGCAAATTACCATGCTGTTTAGAGACTCTAAAAATAATATAAGTTAAGCACGAGAGTTCATAAATTTCTATAAAATGAAACCACCATCATGCTCTAAAAAGATAGAAGTGAAGCACTAGAGCAAAATTGCCTAGCTCAAAAGATATAAGTGAAGCACACAGAGTATTCTAATAAATCAAGATTCATGCGTGTATCTCTCAAAAGGTGTGTACAGGAAGGATGATTGTGGAAAACTAAAAATCAAAGACTCAAATCATACAAGACGCACCAAGCAAAACACATATCATGTGGTGAATAAAAATATAGCCTCAAGTAAAGTTACCGATAGACGAAGATGAAAGAGGGGATGCCTTCCGGGGCATCCACAAGCTTAGGCTCTTGGTTGTCCTTGAATATTACCTTGGGGGTGCCTTGGGCATCTCCAAGCTTAGGCTCTTGCCACTCCTTATTTCATAGTCCATCAAATCCTTACCCAAAACTTGAAAACTTCACAACACAAAACTCAACAGAAAATCTCGTAAGCTCCGTTAGTATAAGAAAATAAATCACAACTTTTGGTACTGTTGTGAACTCACTCTTTATTTATATAGGTGTAATATATACTTTATTCCAACTTTTCCATGGTTCATACCCCCGATACAAGCCATAGATTCATCAAAATAAGCAAACAACACATAGAAAATAGAATCTGTCAAAAACGGAACAGTCTGTAGCAATCTGGATGTTTCGAATATTTCTGTAACTCCAAAAATTCTGAAAAATTAGGACGAACTAAGCAATTTGTTTATTAATCTTCTCCAAAAAGAATCAGTATTTTATCACGCATCTACTAAAAATAAGAATTGTTTTCCTGAACGCAAAAGTTTCTATTTTTCAGCAAGATCAAATCAACTATCACCGTAAGCTATCCCAAAGGTCTTACTTGGCAAAAACACTAATTAAAATACAAAACCACATCTAACCAAAGGCTATATGAATTATTTATTCAGAAACAGGAACTAAAAATATTGGGTTGACTCCCAACAAGCGCTTTTCTTTAAAGCCTTTTAGCTAGGCATTGATAATTTCGATGATGCTCACATGAAAGACAAGAATTGAAGCACAAAGAGAGCATCATATAGCATGTGAAAAACACATCTAAGTCTAAAATACTTCCTATGAATAGGCATCTTATAGGAAAACAAAATATCAAGGCAAGCAAAAACTAGCATATGCAAAGAAGAAGAAAGAAACAATAGCAATCTCAACATAACGAGAGGTAATTTTGTAACATGAAAATTTCTACAACCATATTTTCCTCTCTCATAATAATTACATGTGGGATCATAATCAAATTCAACAATATAACTGTCACATAAAGTATTCTCTTCATGATCCACATGCAAGCAAGTTGACACTTTTCCGAAATAGTGGGATTATCATAAAATAAAGTCATGACCTCTCCGAACCCACTTTTAGTATTATTGCAAACATTATTATCAATCTCATATTCATCATGGGGCTTAAATAAATTTTCAAGATTGTAAGAAGAATCACCCCAATCATGATCATTCCAACAAGTAGTGGACATAGCAAAACTAGCATCCCCAAGCTTAGGGTTTTGCATCATTAACATAATTGACATTAATAGAATTTATAATAATATCATTGCAATCATGATTTTCATTCAAAGATCTATCGTGAATCACTTCATAAAGCACTTCATCACAATTTTCAGATTCACGGATCTCAAGCAAAACTTCATAAACATAATCTAGTGCACTCAACTCACTAATAATTGGTTCATCATAATTGGATATCTTAAAAAGATTAGCAAGTGGATGAAGATCCATAAACCTTTAGTTCTGATTTTCAATAAACACACAATTATACCAAGCAAACGAGCAGACAAACCAAGTAAGACATAAGGGCAAACAAAAAGACGAACGAAATAAGGCAAATAAAAAAGCAAATCATTTCGAAAATCGTTTTAGAAGTGGGGGAGAGGAAAGCGAGAGGCGAATGGCGAATAATGTAATGCAAAAGATGAGAGTTTATGATGGGTACTTGGTATGTCTTGACTTGGCGTAGATCTCCCGGGCAACGACGCCATAAATTCTTCCTGCTACTTCTTGAGCTTGCGTTGGTTTTTCCCTTGAAGAGGAAAGGGTGATGCAGCAAAGCAGAATAAGTATTTCCCTCAGTTTTGAGAACCAAGGTATCAATCCAGTAGGAGATAACGCACAAGTCACCGAATACCTGCACAAACAAACACCAACTTGCACCCAACGCGATAAAGGGGTTGTCAATCCCTTCACGGTTATTTGCAAAGTGAGATCTGATAGAGATGGATAAACGGTAAAGTAATATTTTTGGTATTTTTGGTTTATGGAACGGAAAGTAAAAGATTGCAAAGGAAGTAAATAGGGAACTAAAATTGTAGATCGGAAACTTATATGATGGGTGTAGACCCGGGGGGCCATAGGTTTCACTAGAGGCTTCTCTCAAGATAGAAAATATTATGGTGGGTGAACAAATTACTGTCGAACAATTGATAGAAAAGAGCAAAGTTATGACGATATCTAAGGCAATGATCATGAATATAGGCATCACGTCCGTATCAAGTAGCTGACTCCTGCCTACATCTACTACTATTACTCCACACATCAACCGACTCCTGCCTGCATCTAGAGTATTAAGTTCATGAAGAACAGAGTAACGCATTAAGTAAGATGACATGATGTAGTGGGATAAACTCAAGCAATATGATGAAAACCCCATCTTGTTATCCTCGATGGCAACAATACAATACGTGTCAGTTCCCCTTCTATCACTGGGATCAAGCACCGCAAGATTGAACCCAAAGCTAAGCAATTCTCCTATTGCAAGAAAAACCAATCTAGTTAGCCAAACCAAATCGATAGTTTGAAGAGACTTGCAAAGATATCAAATCATGCATATAAGAATTCAGAGAAGATTCAAATAATATTCATAGATAAGATGATCATAAATCCACAATTCATCGGATCTCGACAAACACACCGCAAAAAGAGTACTACATAGGATAGATCTCCAAGAACATCGAGGAGAACATGGTATTGAGAATCAAAGAGAGAGAAGAAGCCATCTAGCTACTAGATATGGACCCGTAGGTCTAAGGTAAACTACTCACGCTTCATCAGAGAGGCAATGATGTTGATGTAGAAGCCCTCCGTGATCGAATCCCCCTCCAGCAGGACGCCGGAAAATGCCCCTAGATGGGATCTCACGAGTACAGAAGGTTGCGGCAGTGGAAAAGTGCTTTCGTGGCTCTCCTGGTTGGTTTGGGAATATTTGAGAATATATAGACGGAAGAAATAGGTCGGTGGAGTCACGAGGGCCCCACAAGTGTGGGGCACGCCCTACCCCCTGGGCGCGCCCTCCGTCCTTGTGGCCGCCTCGTGGCTTCCCTGACGTGTACTCGAAGTCCTATGGATGTCTTCTGGTCCAAGAAAAATCATCGCGAAAGTTTCATTCTGTCTGGACTACGCTTGATATTCCTTTTCTGCGAAACTCTAAAACAAGGAAAAACAGGAACTGGTACTAGGGTCTAGGTTAATAGGTTAGTCCCAAAAATAATATAAAATAGCATAATAATGCATATAAAACATCCAAAACAGATAATATAATAGCATGGAACAATAAAAAATTATAGATACGTTGGAGACGTATCAGTTGTCATAACCGTTCGACCGATAAAGATCTTCGTAGAATTGTAGGAGCCAATATGGGCGTCTAGGTTCCGCTATTGGTTATTGACCGGAGAGGTGTCTCAGTCATGTCTGCATAGTTCTCGAACCCATAGGGTCCGCACGCTTAACATTCGATGTCGATTTGGTATTATATGAGTTATGTGGTTTGGTGACCGAATGTTGTTCGGAGTCCCGGATGAGATCAGGGACATGACTAGGAGCTCCAGAGTGGTCCGGAGGTAAATATTGATATATAGGATGATGCTATTTGGTCTCCAGAATGGTTTTGGAATGCACCGGAAAGTTATCGGAATACCGGAAGGGGTTCCGGAGGCACCGGGAGAGTATTGGGCCTTATTGGGCCATGTAGAGGGAACACACCAACCCACATGGGCTGGTGCACCCCCCCCCCTAAGGCAGCCACGCCCAATTAGATGGAAGGGGGAGGCGCCACCTCCTCCTACCATATCTCTGGAAGGGAGAAAGGAAAGAGAAGGGGTGCCCCCCCTTCCTTCTCCCTTGTGCATTATATGGAAGGGGGGCGCACACCACTAGGAAAACCCTAGGGTGGCCGCCGACCCTATTGGAGGTGCCCTAGGGTGCCTACTCCCCTCCCGCACCTATATATATATGTGGGGAGGGGTACCACACAAGACACTGATTATTCCACGTCGTGTGTCAGCACCCCTCCGCCTCTAGTTTACTCCTCCGTTCTAGATCATCGCGGTGCTTAGGCGAAGCCCTGCAGGATTGCTTCACCACCACCGTCACCACGTTGTTATGCTGATCACCCCGCTTGCTGGATCAAGATGGCGAGGACGACACCAAGCTGAACGTGTGCAGAACGCGGAGGTGTTGTGCGTTCGGTACTTGATCGGTTGGAGCGCGAAGAAGTTCGACTACATCAACCGCGTTGTTAAATGCTTCCACTTACGGTATACGAGGGTACATAGACACACTCTCCCCCTCGTTGATATGCATCTCCATGGATAGATCATTGCGTGTGCGTAGAAAAAAAATTGTTTTCCATGCAATGATTCCCATCAAAAGATAGCATGCTTCATGTTCTCTTCCCTTCCACAAGACTGGTAGTATGGGATTTTCTTGATGTAACTCTCTTTAAGAACCGCGCGACATGGGACAATTTTTTTATAACCCTCCACCAAAATTATGCACTTTTGGTGGGACTTTTATGTGCCAAAGCTTCTTCCATATCCCCTGTGCTTGCTCTGGTAATCTGGCCTTGTTCCTGTTAGCGTTCTTAGCTTCCAGAAGCACTTTGTAAGCAGACAATACCGTACAATTGTCATTCTAGGTACCATGCCCACAAGTCCTCCTGCAAACTACCATTAGGAATCTGTAGTATAGCTGGCACGTCAACTAAGACAAAAATATCATTAATCATAGCTTTATCCCATTCTACAGTATCTTGGTTTATTAATTCTTGCACCATTGTAACTCCAGAATTAGGTACTCTGATAATTGGCCTCTATCCCGGGTTTGAAGGGATCCAAGGGTCATCCCATATTCTTGTATGTGCACCATCTCCAATTCTCATAATGAATCCCAATTTAAGAGCTTCTCGACCTAACACTACGACCCTCCAAGTGTGAGAGACATTTCTTTTACATCCAATGGCCATAAGATTACAGTCATGATAGTACTTCCCTCTCAATATTCTGGCACAAAGTGATTCGGGCTTACTGATTAGACGCGCACCCTTGCTTCGCTGACATAGCTTTATTGAAGAGGTTGAAATCTTTAAAGCACATACCACTGCATGCTTTAAGGATTGCATGTTCATCCCATTTGACCCAATGCATCTTTCTCTTGGTCTCATCGCCTCCCCACCAAAAATTTGCCATGGCTGATGTAATTTTCTTACATAACTTCCTGAATAAATTAAAGGAGCTCATATAATATGTTGGAATTGCCTGAGAGATTGATTTGATCAAGACCTCCCTTCTGGCACGGTTGAGTACTTTAAGGGTCCAGCCTACAAGTTTCTTAATTGTAGCAAGAATATGAGCAAAGTGCTCATCTGTAGACTATCCCAGGGTAGTGGGGGCCCCTAGGTATCTCTCTCCCAGAGCTTCTGTTAGTATCTCCATGCCTTGATGTACTCACAAAATCTTTTGGATTGTCGCTAAAAATATAGCTGATTTTTGCTTGTTCACCATTTACAGGCCAACCTGCTTCACCCAATGTTTCCTACGGGTAGGTGTTATTTCGCCACTAGACTCTAAGTTCAATATTTTAGATGTTGGAAATATGCCCTAGAGGCAATAATAAAATAGTTATTATTATATTTCATTGTTCATGATAATTGTCTATTGTTCATGATATAATTGTATTAACCGGAAACCGTAATACATGTGTGAATGCATAGACCACAACATGTCCATAGTAAGCCTCTAGTTGATTAGCTCGTTGGTCAATAGAGGTTATGGTTTCCTAACCATGGACATTGGGTGTCGTTGATAACGGGATCACATCATTAGGAGAATGATGTGATGGACAAGACCCAATCCTAAGCATAGCACAAGATCATGTAGTTCGTATGCTAGAGTTTTTCTAATGTCAAGTATCATTTCCTTAGACCATGAGATTGTGCAATTCCCGAATACCGTAGGAATGCTTTGGCTGTATCAAACGTCACAACGTAACTGGGTGGCTATAAAGGTGCACTACAGGTATCTCTGGAAGTGTCTATTGGGTTGGCATGAATCGAGACTGGGATTTGTCACTCCGTATGACGGAGAGGTATCTCTGGGCCCACTCGGTAATGCAACATCATAACGAGCTCAATGTGACTAAGGAGTTAGCCATGGGATCATGCGTTGTGAAACAAGTAAAGAGACTTGCCGGTGACAAGATTGAACGAGGTATGGGGATACCGACGATCGAATCTCGGGCAAGTAACATACCAATGGACAAAGGGAATTGTATACGGGATTGATTGAATCCCCGACATCGTGGTTCATCTGATGAGATCATCGTGGAACATGTGGGATCCAATATGGGTATCTAGATCCTACTATTGGTTATTAGCCGGAGAGGTGCCTCGGTCATGTTTGCATGGTTACCGAACTCGTAGGGTCTACACACTTAAGGTTCGGTGATGCTAGAGTTGTAATGGGAATAGTATGTGGTTACCGAAGGTTGTTCAGAGTCCCGGATGAGATCCCGGACGTGACGAGGAACTTCGGAATGGTCTGGAGGTGAAGATCGATATATTGGACGAAGGGTATTGGAGTCCAAAATTATTCTGGGAGTACCGGGTGACGACCAGCGTAACCAAAAGAAGTTTTGGAGGCCCCAGCAAGCGTTGGGGGGCCTTATGGACCAAGGGGAGGGGGCACACCAGCCCACTAAGGGGCTGTGCGCCCCTCCCACCCCATCTCACGTAACCTAGAGAGGTGGGGCACCTACACGGGCTACCGCCCCTCCCGACTTGGGGGGGGCAAGTTTCCTAGGGGTGGGGGCGCCCAAACCCATCTAGGGTTTCCCCTATGGCCGCCGCCCCTCCCCTAGGGAAACCCTAGGGCGCCTCCTCCTCCCCCCTTCCCCCTATATATAGTGAGGGAGAGAGAGGGCAGCTACACCCCTTCTCCTGGCGCAGCCCTCCCCTCCTCCAACTCCTCCTCCTCCTCCGTAGTGCTTAGCGAAGCTCTGCCGGAGAACCACGAGCTCCACCGCCACCACGCCGTCGTGCTGCTGGAGCTCTCCCTCAACTTCTCCTCTCCCCTTGCTGGATCAAGAAGGAGGAGACGCCCTCAGGTTGTACGTGTGTTGAACGTGGAGGTGCCGTCCGTTCGGTGCTTGGATCGGATCTTCCGCGATTTGAATCGCCGCGAGTACGACTCCATCAACCGCGTTCTTGTAACGCTTCCTCTTAGTGATCTTCAAGGGTATGAAGATGCACTCCCTCTCTCTCATTGCTAGCATCTCCTAGATTGATCTTGGTGACACGTAGGAAAATTTTGAATTATTACTACGTTCCCCAACATTAACCATTGATGCATTTTGTTTGGCGATTTGGAAGATTCGCAACAAAGCACGTTTTGAGACAAAATGACACTAGCCCCTATTGAGCCGACTTATTATATGTGTGCTTTCATGCGTCTTTGGGCAGGCTTCTAACATGATACATAGGGCGGCCCTTTGAACTCATGAAGCTACTTGTAAGTGCATTTAGTACCTCTTTGTAACTTTTGGATGATTGATACGTCTCCAACGTATCTATGATTTTTTGATTGCTCCATGCTATATTATCTACTATTTTGGACTATATTGGGCTTTATTTTCCACTTTTATATTATTTTTGGGACTAACCTATTAACCGGAGGCCCAACCCAGAATTGCTGTTTTTTGCCTATTTCAATGTTTCGGAGAAACGGAATATCAAACGGAGTCCAAACGGAATGAAACCTTCAGAAACGTGATTTTCTCACCGAACGTGATTCAGGAGACTTGGACCCTACGCCAAGGCATCAGAGAGGCGGTCACGAGGGTGGGGGGCGCCCCCCTAGGGCGCGCCCCCCTGCCTCGTGGGCCCCTTGGAGCTCCACCGATGTACTCATTCCTCCTATATATACCTACGTACCCCAAAATGATCAGAACAGGAGCCAAAAACCTAATTCCACCGCCGCAACTTTCTGTATCCATGAGATCCCATCTTGGGGCCTGTTCCGGAGCTCCGCCGGAGAGGGCCGTCATCACGGAGGGCTTCTACATCATCATAGCCTCTCCGATGAAGTGTGAGTAGTTTACCTCAGACCTTCGGGTCCATAGTTAGTAGCTAGATGGCTTCTTCTCTCTTTTTGGATCTCAATACAAAGTTCTCCCCCTCTCTTGTGGAGATCTATTCGATGTAATCTTCTTTTTGCGGTGTGTTTGTTGAGACCGATGAATTGTGGGTTTATGATCAAGTCTGTCTATGAATAATATTTGAATCTTCTCTGAATTCTTTTATGTATGATTGGTTATCTCTGCAAGTCTCTTTGAATTATCCGTTTGGTTTGGCCAACTAGATTGGTAGTTCTTACCATGGGAGAAGTGCTTAGCTTTGGGTTCGATCTTGCGGTGTCCTTTCCCAGTGACAGAAGGGGCAACAAGGCACGTATTGTATCGTTGCCATCGAGGATAAAAAGATGGGGTTTATTTCATATTGCATGAATTTATCTCTCTACATCATGTCATCTTGCTTAAGGCTTTACTCTGTTTTTAACTTAATACTCTAGATGCATGCTGGATAGCGGTTGATGAGTGGAGTAATAGTAGTAGATGCAGAATCGTTTCGGTCTACTTGTCACGGACGTGATGCCTATATACATGATCATGCCTAGATATTCTCATAACTATGCTCAATTCTGTCAATTGCTCAACAGTAATTTGTTCACCCACCGTAGAATACTTATGCTCTTGAGAGAAGCCACTAGTGAAACCTATGGCCCCCGGGTCTATTCTCATCATATTAATCTCCATCACTTTAATCTTGTTTTGCTTTTTACTTTGCCTTTACTTTTCACTTTGCATCTTTATACCAAAAATACCAAAAATATTATATCTATCAGATCTCACTCTCGTAAGTGACCGTGAAGGGATTGACAACCCCTAATCGCGTTGGTTGCGAGTAGCTATCGTTTTGTGTAGGTACGAGGGACTTGAGCGTGGCCTCCTACTGGATTGATACCTTGGTTCTCAAAAACTGAGGGAAATACTTACGCTACTTTGCTGCATCATCCCTTCCTCTTCGGGGAAAACCAACGCAAGCTCAAGAGGTAGCAATGATCAATGACAAAAAGGGTTAAGGGACTAATGTGTTTATGAGTATACACATGTGATAATCCATGAGGATTTGATTTTATCACTTGTAGTGGCCCCTAAAATGTTGTGAATACATTGAACATTGTGATGCGCATGTTGAATTCTTAGCTAAATATTTGGAGTATGAAGACTTAACTTGTTGTTGGGTATATTTGTCCTTCATTGAGTAAATAGGGAAAACCTTACAATTATGGGGGGTCCAAATGTTTTTTAGACTATGTGTTTTAGATTGTGCTAAAGCAAACTTATTTATTCATAGTTGAAGACTCTGGAAATCTCCTTCCAAGCAAAGCCTGCAAGCTTGCACGAAGGCAATTCTTCGGAACACACGAGTTTGAATTCTATGCTGATGAGTTAGGAAACTTGCTCTAAGGTTATTGACGTGGAGCATCCTACAAATATCACCATGTCATGTTCGCCTTTGTCAAGAGATGCATGCATCCCGATATTATTATTGGAGTACTCGCCTACTAGGGCCTTCGCGGGCGAGAGTGCCCTCGGTGCCGTCCATTTTGTGGGGCGTGCCACAGGGTCCTCTCGGGCGGACCTGAGTGATACATCTCAAACATACCTATAATTTTTTATTGTTTCATGCTGCTATATTATTATTTGTATATACTTTTACTATAATTTTATATTATTTATTTGAACAAACCTATTAATTTAGTGCCAAATGTCAGTTCCTGTTTTTTGGTTTAGTAGAAAATCAATACCTAGGAAGGCCCAAACATGATGCCATCTTTAACGATTTTTATGGACCAGAAGGAACACTGGAAGCTTCGTGAAGAGTCCAAAGGACCCAGCAGCCAGTCAAAAGGGCAGGTGACGCGGCCACCACCCTAGGCTTGTGGGCCCACTAGTTACGCCTTGACCTAATTCAACCGCCATAAATTCCAATAAATATTGAAACCATTCGTTGTTCCTCAGGAAGAATTTTATTGCCTTCGCAAGCCTCTCTTCCAAAGTGATCCCATCTGGAGCCATGTTCCTGAGTTCTGCCAAAGGCCTCTTCATCAACCTTCCTGCCTCCATGATGATGTCTGGGTAGTTCCTTTAGGACCTACGGGTCCATACAAGTAGCGAGATGTTTCTCTCTTTCTTTTTGGATCTTCAATACCATGTCCCCCTTCTTACTTGTGTGATTGGGACCAATCCGATGTAATTTTGTAGTGTGTTTGTTGGGACATGATGAATTGTGAGTTTATGATCAGATTATTCATTGAACCATTTGAAGTTTCTTTGTTGTATAATTAAGTAGCTATGTATGTTTTCTGATCTATTTGTCTTCTTTGGCAAAAATTGATTGGTAGATCCTCAGAGGGAGTGGTGCATAGTAGTGGGTTCAATTTTGTGGTATTCTATATCCCAGTGACAGAATGGGGACATGACACACATTTGTATTGTTGCCACTAAGGATAAGATTATGGGGTTTGATCTTATTGATAGATTTCTTCCTGTCTACATTATGTCATCTTCTATATTGCTTTGTTTCTTATAAACTTAATACTTTGAGATGCATGCTGGATAATGGTCTTGAGATGGAGTAATAATAGTAGTTTTTGTTGGGTTAATGGTCTACCTTTCACAGATGTAATGTCTATATGAGATTATGCCATGAATGATCATAGTTATAAACATTGATATTCTTGTCAATTGCCCAACTATAATTTGTTACCATGCCATTTGCCTTCTTTCGAGAGAGATACCTCTCGTGAACCCATGGCCCTCGGGTCCATTCTCCATCAACACTTTCTTCCATACAATTTGCCTCTTTCATTTTGTCATTTTTTAAAACTACATATCTATCTATTAGCTTTTAATCTTGCAACTAGAAATCACAAGGGGATTGACAACCCTCTTGCCAGTTGGGTGCAATCATTTTATTTTGTTTATGTGCAAGTGTTTCTTATCTTTGTAGTCCTGGAGCTCCTACTGGTTTGATAAACCTTGGTTCTTAACTTAGGGAAAGCTTTGCTCTTATCTACATCACCCTTCCTCTTTGGGGGGACCCAATGACTCCTACAGGAGTAGCACCGCGCGATCTGCCTCAAGGGACCATGACGGGTGGACCGCGGGAGTGCCCAGGGTCACCGTCATGCAGCGCCTTCTCATGCGCCCACTAGCGCACGATAGCGGAGGCCGGACCCATGTGTCAGCATTCTTGTCCCGCGTCAGGCTCAGGCGCGCGGGCAGGCTCAGGCGGGCGCAATACGTGCCCAGTCTATCATGACCGAACCAGCCCAATTTGCATTGCACCCGCGTGCGACTTCCTAGGTACCTTTGAGGCCATCCATTCTGCAGTGACCTGCCACAGGGGGCTTCTCGAGGGTTCTCCGCGTTGTCCAGTCTGCCCGTATGGCATGCATGAGGGCCACCGTCATGCGCTGGCTTTCCCTCTCATGCGTTGCCCTAGGCCCAACGGAGACACCAGGTCTGCACCGCTCTCAGTCGCATGAGCTGGATACGGGAGTGCACCGGGGTCTCTCGCTCGCGGTAGCCGGCAAGGCGCGTGCGGCTATGTCGTTCTCCCCGGGATAGTGGGTTCGCTTGCCTGAGCCAATGACGCTCTTCCGGCCTTCTGTTCGCCTCCTGGGCGGATGGTTCACCCGTGTTCTCCAGGCAGCGTGTCTATCTGGTTTGTTTGCCCACTGTCGGGAGTTTTGGCTCGCTCCATCCTGCTAGGTGTTGTGACGAGAAGTCGGTTGCCCACGATTGCCATACGGGCAGGGATGTTTTCGCTCATGCCGTTTAGGGAGTCATACATTGCCGATTTGCTAGGGTGGGTTGAGGTTGGTTTGCAATTTACCTACTCATTTACTTCATGCCCACGTCAAGTTTGCCTTTCCTTCTCTAGCGGATGACATAAGGTTGATGTCTGCTCTGTGGGTCCTGACAGCAAACAGTCTGATGGTTGATGCGCTGGGGCAGTAGGCAGATTAGAGGAATACTGCTAAGCATGGCGAGAACAATGGTGGAACAATCAATTATGGATCAATTTTGATTTCGTAACCATAGGTGCATGATTAATGGGTTGGTGGGCAGCTTCCATCCTTGATTAATGCCCCCCCCCTAATTTTTGCCCGCTCTCATCTTTACCCCTACAAAATTATGTGATAGACTTTGCCCCTCTCCCGTTTGATGTGCTTATGGAAATACCCTTCCATACCATTTTCGTTGGGTCAAAGGGCTTTGACTGTCACTAAGACATTTCTTGGACATAGTTGCCCCTCTATGCATATTTGACTTCCATATGGGACCTATCCTTGGAAAAAGAAAAGAAAAAACACTCTATCACAACCCCTTTATCTCCCTTACAGGTGGACCCCAACTAAAAAAAGATCTCTCTCACAACCTCTCTCTCTCCCTGACATACGATGAAAAATAAATGCATGGTACAAGATTGGTCTGATGAAGGGAAACCATACATATGACAGAAAGTGTTTCCTATTCTATTATTAGGATAGACAACGATGTATTTTACCGAAATCATTAATTAAGGGGTACCCCTTGCAATGGTCATCCACACCTTCTCAGGCACTGAAAAGTGGTGCACTACATGTGCGTCACTTGTCGCAACCTGAGATTTTTCCTTTTTTGTAGATTTGTTCATTCAAAACGTTTTGTTGCTTGAACCTTGCGTCCAAATCTTGACTCATTTTCACCAATGCATTTCTCGCATCGAGATCTTTGAAATTAGATTCCATGTTAATAGGTTTCGATTAACTATGTTTTTACAAAAAAAATCAAAGCCGAAAGCATGTTTTCCCCTTTTTTTTCTTTTCTGAGAGGCTCGCGGAAGCAAATTTGTGTCTTTCATGAAAGCAAAAAAAACACATTTTCCCCTTCCGAGAAGCACAGTTGTGCTTCTCGCGAAAGCAAATCCGTGTCACCATGAAAAGCAAATAATGTGCATATCCTAGAAACAAAAAAAAACGTGTTTTTTTCCTTTTTCAAGAGGCACAGCTCTGCTTCTCGCGCAAGCAAATCTTTGCCTCTCGTGAAAGCAAAAATCACATTTGTTTTCCTTTCTGAGAGGCACAACTATGCTTCTCGCAGGAGAAAATCTGTGCCTCCAAGAGAAGCAAATCTTTGCCACGTATGGAAGCAAAAAATGTGTTTTTCTCTTTCTGAGAAGCGCAACTGTGCTTCTTGCGAAAGGAAATATATGCCTCCATGAGATGCAAATTTGCGCCTCTCCTGGACGCGCAACTTTTTTTTCAGGCGCTCCTCTTCGTTGCCTTCTATGTCCGCTCATTTTCTGGTGCCCGTGTGACGATCGTTATGCGCCGGCCCAACATCATGTGAGCGTAGCCTGGTTCGCTACATTAGAGCATCTCCAACAGTCGCGCTTCACGCCGCATGCTAAAAACTAGTTTGCCGCGCGCCGTTCTCCTGGTTTTGTGCGGTCGCCAGCGCTGGCTTCAACAGTCGCGCTAAAATGCAGTGCGCGCGCGTCGCTCCAGTAGCGCGCAAAAAATGCAGCGCGCACGACTCGCCGGTTCATTGCATATATGGCATTTTGGACACAAAATGAATTTGAAACATTCAAAATGCAATGAACATGACATATAAAATTTCACACAAACAAGTTGATGAATGAAAGTTCATGCCCACAAGTTCATCCAACCAAGTTCAAAATGCAAACCAAGTTCAAGATACAAATGAAAGACACATCAATCCTCGTCCTCGTCTTCGTCCTCATCTTCGGAAGACGATTCTTCCGCCTCCGAAGATGAATCTTCCTCCCTCTCCTCATCGCGCACCACATCACGTGAAGCTCCGACGGTGTTGGCAAGATGTTCAACGGCATCTTCATGGGAATGTGTGTGAGGAGGCACATCGAAAGACATTCCGCCCATGGCGACCGGAGGTGCACCCATGCCTCCCATGAGAGAAGCAAAACTCATGCCTCCCATGGCGGCCATAGCGTCGGGGGTGCTCCAAAGCCACCCATGCCTCCCATGGCACCTAAACCGCCCACGGTACCTCCGAAGCCACCCATGCCACCCATGGCGCTAAGGCCACCGCCACCCATTGCACGAACCATGGCTCTTTTTTGGATTAAGACTTCTTCACGGGCAAGATTGACATACTCCTTTTGCGCCTCTGTAGGATCGAAAGTATGTCTAGAGGGGGGTGATTAGACTACTTGACCAATTAAAAACTTAACCTTTTCCCAATTTTAGTTCTTGGCAGATTTTAGCTATTTTAGGACAAGTCAAGCAATCATCACACAATTCAAGCAAGCATGCAAAGAGTATATTGGCAGCAGAAAGTAAAGCATGCAACTTGCAAGAATGTAAAGGGAAGGGTTTGGAGAATTCAAACGCAATTGGAGACACGGATGTTTTTCCCGTGGTTCGGATAGGTGGTGCTATCCTACATCCACGTTGATGGAGACTTCAACCCACAAAGGGTAACGGTTGCGAGAGTCCACGGAGGGCTCCACCCACAAAGGGTAATGGTTGCGCGAGTCCACACAGGGCTCCACCCACGAAGGGTCCACGAAGAAGCAACCACCCACAAAGGGTCCACGAAGAAGCAACCTTGTCTATCCCACCATGGCCATCGCCCACACAGGACTTGCCTCACTAGCGGTAGATCTTCACGAAGTAGGCGATCTCCTTGCCCTTACAAACTCCTTGGTTCAACTCCACAATCTTGTCGGAGGCTCCCAAGTGACACCTAGCCAATCTAGGAGACACCACTCTCCAAGAAGTAACAAATGGTGTGTAGGTAATGAACTCCTTGCTCTTGTGCTTCAAATGATAGTCTCCCAACACTCAACTCTCTCTCATAGGATTTGGATTTGGTGGAAAGAGGGTTTGAGTGGAAAGCAACTTGGGAAGGCTAGAGATCAAGATTCATATGGTAGGAATGGAATATCTTGGTCTCAACACATGAGTAGGTGGTTCTCTCTCAGAACATATGAGTTGGAATGGTGTGTGTGTTCTGATGGCTCTCTCTCGAATGAAGAGGAGGTGGAGGGGTATATATAGCCTCCACACAAAATCCAACCGTTACACACAGTTTTCCAATCTCGGTGGGACCGAATCAACAAACTCGGTCGGACCGAAAATGTAAACCTAGTGACCGTTAGAGATTTTCGGTGGGACTGACATGCAACTCGGTAGGACCGATATGGTTAGGGTTTGGGCATAACGTAATCTCGGTGAGACCGATTACACAAACTCGGTGAGACCGAATTTGGTAATTAGCTAACCAGAGAGTTGGTCAGGCAAACTCGGTGGGACCGATTTGCTCTTTCGGTGAGACCGAGTGGAACTCGGTGAGACCGAAAAGTTACAAAGGGGAAACACTGAGTTTACATTGCCAATCTCGGTGGGACCGATTCGCTCTTTCGGTGAGACCGAAAAGTTACGAAAGGGAAACAGAGAGTTTGCAATCCCATCTTGGTGAAACCGAGATCCCTATCGGTAGAACCGAATTGCTAGGGTTTGGCAGTGGCTTATGACAAGTGAAACTCGGTGGCGCCGGATAGGAAGAATCGGTAGGACCGAGTTTGGCTTAGGGTTTAGGTCATATGTGGATATGGGAAAGTAGTTGAGGGTTTTGGAGCATATCACTAAGCACATGAAGCAAGAGGCTCATTAAGCAACACCTCATCCCTCCTTGATAGTATTGGCTTTTCCTAAAGACTCAATGTGATCTTGGATCACTAAAATATAAAATGAAGAGTCTTGAGCTTTTGAGCTTGAGCCAATCCTTTGTCCTTAGCATTTTGAGGGTTCCACTTTCACATCCATGCCATGCCAATCATTGAGCTTTCCTGAAATAATCATCTTGGAATAGCATTAGCTCAATGAGCTATATGTTGTTATGAATTACCAAAACCACCTAGGGATAGTTGCACTTTCAATCTCCCCCTTTTTGGTAATTGATGACAACATATAGATCAAAGCTTCGACAAATGATAATAAGCATGAAATATATCGTCGCTTTGAGAAGTATGTGATAAGTAAGAGCTCCCCCTAAGTTTGTGCATATTTAAAATTTGCTTTGGATTGCAAATGCACAAGGAGTTAGAGTCATGGGTTACTCTTCCATGTCACATACATCTTGGTGGAGCACTTAAAATGATAAGAATGAAATACATGCACTCATCACCAAGAATAGTGAATGATCACATAAGATAGATAAGATAATAGCATTAAGCAAGCATTAAGTGTAGCTTATGATCAAACACATGATCATCAATGTCTCACAAGCAATGACATAGTATCTCAAGCACTCAAAAGCAAACAAGTCAAAAAACCACCAAATAAAGCAAGAGAGAGAAAACAACACTCTCTCTCTCTCGAAGCCTATGATCTATACGTCTTCTCCCCCTTTGGCAACAAGTTACCAAAAAGTTCCTAGAAAATGCATAGTGCTAGATCGACGCTCAGGCTTGATCTTCAGGTGGTGGTGGAGTCCGGATCACTCCAAGGACGAAGGCTTCTGTAGACGCTGAAGTAGACGCTGGAGTTGGAGCTGAAGTAGATGCTGGAGCTGGTGGAACTGAGGTTGTAGCTGGTGCTGAGGTGGTGGCTCTGGTGGCAGCAACTGGCACGGCAGACGACCTCGGACCTCGTGGCACTCTGGCAAAGGCATCAGTGGTAGTCCTGCCTCTCCTCTCCTGCATGTCATCCTGGAGCTGCTCCACTGCAGTCTGAATCTCTGTCACCTTGACATCCAAGTCATAGAACTTTTGTTCCATGATCCTCTCTAAGCTTGCCTGGTTCTAAGTTAGGGTGGCTAGTCCTTTCTCAATCCGCAGGGTGGATGCAATCAGGTAACCAAGCTTCTCTTGTTTAGTTTTCAAGAAATACTCAGATGCCTCCTCTTGGGTTGGCATCTTGGCAGCTTTCTCCTTCCTTGCCTTCTCCTTCTTTTCTTGTGCTTGGGCAGACAATGGCTCATTCTCAGTCATGACAACTTGATTGTCCTCAAAATCTGGACGGATGGGCAGGTGTTCCTTGTCCAATAAATATATGCCCGTGCCCATCTTAGAGTTGATGAGCTCCTGAATTTGAGGTGCATATCCAAAGCTCCTCTTCTGATCTGCTGCAGTCCTCTTGATAGTCTCTACTATGAGGCTCATGACCTTGAACTTCTGTGGCACATCAAAGACATGAAGCAAGTTGATTGCATGGCCTCTGATCATCTTGTGATCTCCAGACTTGGGCAAGAGAGTGTGCCTCAATATCCAATTGATTGTTGGCAGCCCTGACAGAAGATAGTGCACTGAGCCAAATTTGAAAGTGTCAAGAGCTTCATTTGGAATTTCCTTGTACATGTTGGACATTGAGTTATGATCCATCTTTTTCTTGGCATAAATGTCCAAGTCATCTGCTTGCTCCTCTGGGGCATTGATCAGTTGAGCCCATTCAGCAACTGTAGATTGGTACCTCGTACCCTCAAACATCCAAGTTATCCTCTCATCTGGATAAAAGTGTGCCGTGGAGTAGAATTGCATGATAAGCCCTCGTTCCACTTTGTGAGCTTCTGCCCAACAAAGTCAGCAACTCCACAAGCACTAAAGCTGTCATGCACTCCAGGGTAGTGTTCCTCATTTTCCTTCATGTAGGTCCAGTCGACCCATCTCATGTCACAAACAATGGGCTTCTTATCTAGCAGCACTGTCTCATAGAAATCCTGCGGTTCCTTGGTGTGAAATCTGTAATCCACAGCAGTCCTTCTCCTTGAAGCATATGGGTCTGCTTCTCTCCACTTCCTCAGCCCTGAATCTCTCCTGAGCTTCATGTCCTCAGTCACAGGATGAGCATCGTTGTGGTCAGGGATCTTGGGCTTGAGCTTTCTAAGAACTTGCTCTTCATCCTCTTCTTCAGCAACAGTCTCAGGCACTAGGGCCTTGTTCTTCTCAGCTGCAGGAATGCTCCTTGTATTCCTCTTTGGTGCTGTCTTGACCTTTGATGCAGCCTTGGGCTTAGATGCAGTAGCCCCTGATTTGATAGCATCACCCATTAGCTTGGGTGCCTTAGGTGCTGGTGCAGCAACCTCTTCTTCCTCTTCCTCTTCCATAATGGAAGCCTTTCCAAGCACTCTGGCTACGGTCTTCTTGACCCTTTCCTTCCTCTTCTTGCCTTCAGCAACAACTGGCTCTTTGGGTGCAGGCTTTTCAGTTGAAGCTCTAGCCTTTGACATAGGCTGCCTGCCTGTTGGCCTTTTGATCTTCAGTCCTGGCTTTGTGCCTTGAGCTGGCTCAACTCTCTTTGATGTGGCCTCTTCCTCTGCCACATAATCTTCATCTTCAGAATCAGAAGTTCTCTTCTTCCTTTGTCTAGTGGCAGCTTTTGGCAGATTGCTTGGGGTACTTCTGCTGCCATCATCTGAAGAGCTGGAGGGACTAGTGCCCTCACTCATCACCACTTGCTGTTCTGACACATTCTGGCTATCACTCTGATCTGACATGTTGCAAGCTCTGACTGCTGACCCTGTGAATAGTTTATAGATGAGGTATAATAGATGAGCATCACAAAATGCAGAGATTTTTGCAAAAGAATGATCCAAAAATTTAGTTTTAGTTTCCCACTGAAATCATCTCGGATCTACCGATTTTTAAACTCGGTGATACCGAAGCAGTTTTGGAACCTAAACTAGTGAACTCGGTTGGACCGAGTCACAGTTCGGTGGCACCGAGACTGCTAGGGTTTCACAGAGTTCCAAAATCGGTCACACTGATAAGTAATTCTCGGTCAGACCGAGTCTCACTTGTGCAATGGCATAAGCCAAATCGGTGGGACCGAGTTTTTCAACTCGGTGGGTCCGAGATGGTTTCGGCGGAAACCTAACCCTAAAATTTTCGAATCAAAGCTAATCTACGGGCGTATTGACTGGATAGGAGTGTTTCAATCGTGGCAAGAATCATGATGATCACAATGTGCTGAGAATTGGATTGGAGAATAGCACAAAGATCGAGTCCATACCCTAGCTCAGCGGAGACTCGCTACGGCGGCAACGGCGGGGCAGAATTCCCGTTGACGGCGACGGAGACCAGCGACTGGAGGCGGCTGGCGGCGAGAAGATGATCCGGAGACCACGTTGGCAGAGCAGGCTATCGCGCGGGCGAAGGGGTTCGGAGAAATTTCCAAATTTTGCCCGTGACTATATATAGCCCGACCCTGTCGGTGTGACCGAGTGGAACAACTCGGTGGCACCGAGATTCATAACTGCATGCAGTTACTGAAACTCGGTGTGACCGAAATGTTCAAATCGGTTGCACCGAGATCGAAAACCTAGATCAACCTAATGATCTCGGTAGGACCGAAAGTGGGGTATCGGTCAGACCGAGAATCATAAAGAGGTTTTGGAAGTTTAGGTCTATGACGAATCAGGGACTCCGAGCGCTCCTCACACAGAGTAGTTCGAATCTGACTTGATCAAATTTTTTGATGCACCATGAATAGAGTTTGAGACGAGAAAAGCATAGATAGATAGAGGAGGTTCTTAGGCATTCTTGTCCATCCACTTGGCAAAGGAAATAAACCCAAACGATCAAAACAACAAGTGGATGTCCTCGAATGAGTAAAATATGCAACCAGCATGCTCACACAATAAGATGGCAAATGAAATATGTGGCAAGGCATGCACAACCAATTCTAGCATCTATCAAGCAATTTGCGATGACAAGGTCATCTATATATGAGTATATTGACTTAGGAGTCAAGTGAGAACACTTGATCATAGGTCATACTCATCGTTTAAGCTCAAGTGGGGTTACCACTTTTACATAAAGCATTGTTGTGTTCACATCTTTAGAGTTGCTTTAGCTCAAGTCTTAGAGTAAAGCTCCCCCTAGATGTGATATCCCCCCTTGGAGGGATGAACTAACCTTGGGTTTCATCGATGATGACTTCATGTAGATGTTGAAGATGTGGATGCTCAATGTTGATGTAGATCACTTGGAGCTATCCATTTGAGTGAATTGCACTTTCAATACCTACATGGGTTAGTCCCACAAGGAACAAACAAGGATATCCATAGACATAGAGTGATGCACACACAAGATGATGTCCATGAAAACTTTTAGGTTACCTTGTCCCTTGTCTTACCAACAAGAGGGTTTGTGACTCCTTGAACTAGTGCAGGATGTGGAAGTTGATTGCACTTGTTCTTGCCAAAATGATAAGAGTGAAGTATGTTGGCGGAGTCACCCTCAAGGACTCTCTAGTTCTTCTTATTTTGGATCCACATCATCTTGATGGGAATCCTTGGAGTTGTAGTCGTACTTGATGAAGTGGAACTTGAAGTAGTCTTGGGAATCCACTTGACTAAGGTCTTAGGAGCTTCTTCAAATGCGTCAATTTCCTCTTGAAGCTTGTCCTTGCCTTTTTGCTTGTAGTCTTGTGGTGGAAGATCATCTTGAGCTTGTGTCCCCTTGAAAGAAGTATCATACTTCTCTTGTTGAGGAACAAACTTTGTCTTGGGGTATTGATCTTCTTCCCACTCAACTCCATTGGCATTGAACTTTCGTTCAAAACCAACGCCTTGATTCTTCCGGTGCATTCCTTGCTTGCGCACAATTTCCTCGAATTGCTTGCTCCCGGCAAGGCTTTTGTACACTCCTTTCTCTATAATTCCCTTCAATAAGCTATTTTCTTGCTCAAGTGTAACTTGGCTAAGAGAGTCATTAGTGGAATCAAGAGAACTACTAGAAGCAACAATATTGGATTTAGCATGATCATTGTTACTGCTAGAGGAAGAATCTTTCTTGTTCTTGTTACTAGACTTGACTTGAGGCATGTAAGTGGATAAGAGTAAATGCTTGGCAATGTAAGAAGAACTTTTCTTACGGAGATCATCATTGATTGCTTTTAAGAACTCATGCTCTTGCTCAAGATTGAGATTTTTAAAGCGTAATTTCTCATGAGCTCTTAAAAGTTCTCGATGATCTTCGAAGATAGTTTCATGAGCTAACTTAAGAGTGTTTAGTTCTTTAGTTAGAGCCTCAATCTTTTCCTTATCATTGTCATTCGTTTTATCTTGATTAGCATGATTAATTGACATTTCATCATAGTATTCATCACTAGAGTTGTCAACAAGCAAATCATCACCTAACAAGTCATCTTCATCACTATTGAAATCAACATACTCGGGGTGTGTTACCTTAGGACCTTTGGCCATGAAGCATCTTCCAATTCCTTCATTTGGTGAGTCAAATATGTCGTAGGAGTTGGTTGACACAAGTGCTAGACCGGCAACACCTTCATCTTGAGTATCTTCGGAGTTGGAGTGATAACTTCTCTCGGAGTGGCTGTCGGAGTCGGAGCCGGATACCCATTCACCAACATGAGCTTGATGTCTTCGTCTTGTGTAGCTCCTTGATGATTTTTCCTTCCTTTCCGAATCCTTGCTTCTCCGTGAGTATCTTCGTTCATAACGATCATCTCTACTCCTTCTCTCTCTTGGTGGTGATTCTTTGCTTCTTCTTTTCTCTTGTAGGGAGCCGTACACTCATTGGAATAGTGTCCGGGTCTTCCACAACTGTAGCAGTTTCGCTCTCGACTAGAAGATCTTTTGTCATTGTAGGACCTTGACTTGAAGCTTCTATCTTTGCTTCTACTCTTGTAGAACTTGTTGAAGTTCTTCACCATTAAGCTCAATTCTTCATTGAAGTCTTGTTTCTCACTTGATGATGTAGGGGCTTCACATGAGGCTTTATAGGCACCACTTGATTTTTTGTGAAGTTCCTCTTTATCCTTAAGTGACATCTCATGAGCAACAATTCTTCCAATCACCTCCGTTGGCTTGAGATCTTTGTAATTGGGCATCATTTGGATCAATGTGCACACGGTATCATATTTTCCATCCAAGGCTCTTAGAATCTTCTTGATGATGAATCTATCGGTCATCTCTTCACTTCCTAAGCCGGCAATCTCATTTGTGATGAGAGCAAGCCTAGAGTACATTTCAGCGACACCTTCACCATCCTTCATCTTGAACTTGTCAAGTTGGCTTTGAAGCACATCCAACTTGGATTCCTTGACGGAGTCGGTACCTTCGTGCATATCAATCAAAGTGTCCCAAATTTCCTTCGCATTCTCAAGACGGCTGATTTTGTTGAATTCTTCGGGGCACAATCCGTTGAAGAGAATATCACAAGCTTGAGCATTGTATTGCAACATCTTCAACTCATCCGCGGTAGCTTCATGGTTTGGTTCTTTCCCATCAAAGAAGTCACCTTGCAAACCAACACACACAATAGCCCAAACGGCGGGGTTATGTCCAAGAATATGCATTTTCATTTTATGCTTCCAACTAGCAAAATTAGTATCATCAAAGTAGGGACCTCTACGGTGATAATTTCCCTCGCTAGACGCCATACTCTCCTAGGTTGTGAAACCAAGGCTATGACCACCAAAAGCTATGGAGATCAAAGCAAATGGAGACCAAAGCTCTGATACCACTTGTAGGATCGAAAGTATGTCTAGAGGGGGGTGATTAGACTACTTGACCAATTAAGAACTTAACCTTTTCCCAATTTTAGTTCTTGGCAGATTTTAGCTATTTTAGGACAAGTCAAGCAATCATCACACAATTCAAGCAAGCATGCAAAGAGTATATTGGCAGCGGAAAGTAAAGCATGCAACTTGCAAGAATGTAAAGGGAAGGGTTTGGAGAACTCAAACGCAATTGGAGACACGGATGTTTTTCCCGTGGTTCGGATAGGTGGTGCTATCCTACATCCACGTTGATGGAGACTTCAACCCACAAAGGGTAACGGTTGCGAGAGTCCACGGAGGGCTCCACCCACAAAGGGTAACGGTTGCGCGAGTCCACACAGGGCTCCACCCACGAAGGGTCCACGAAGAAGCAACCACCCACAAAGGGTCCACGAAGAAGCAACCTTGTCTATCCCACCATGGCCATCGCCCACACAGGACTTGCCTCACTAGCGGTAGATCTTCATGAAGTAGGCGATCTCCTTGCCCTTACAAACTCCTTGGTTCAACTCCACAATCTTGTCGGAGGCTCCCAAGTGACACCTAGCCAATCTAGGAGACACCACTCTCCAAGAAGTAACAAATGGTGTGTAGGTAATGAACTCCTTGCTCTTGTGCTTCAAATGATAGTCTCCCCAACACTCAACTCTCTCTCATAGGATTTGGATTTTGTGGGAAGAAGATTTGAGTGGAAAGCAACTTGGAGAGGCTAGAGATCAAGATTCATATGGTAGGAATGGAATATCTTGGTCTCAACACATGAGTAGGTGGTTCTCTCTCAGAACATATGAGTTGGAATGGTGTATGTGTTCTGATGGCTCTCTCTTCGAATGAAGAGGAGGTGGAGGGGTATATATAGCCTCCACACAAAATCCAACCGTTACACACAATTTTCCAATCTCGGTGGGACCGAATCAACAAACTCGGTCGGACCGAAAATGTAAACCTAGTGACCGTTAGAGATTTTCGGTGGGACTGACATGCAACTCGGTAGGACCGATATGGTTAGGGTTTGGGCATAACGTAATCTCGGTGAGACCGATTACACAAACTCGGTGAGACCGAATTTGGTAATTAGCTAACCAGAGAGTTGGTCAGGCAAACTCGGTGGGACCGATTTGCTCTTTCGATGAGACCGAAAAGTTACAAAGGGGAAACACTGAATTTACATTCCAATCTCGGTGGGACCGATTCGCTCTTTCGGTGAGACCGAAAAGTTACGAAAGGGAAACAGAGAGTTTGCAATCCCATCTTGGTGAAACCGAGATCCCTATCGGTAGAACCGAATTGCTAGGGTTTGGCAGTGGCTTATGACAAGTGAAACTCGGTGGCGCCGGATAGGAAGAATCGGTAGGACCGAGTTTGGCTTAGGGTTTAGGTCATATGTGGATATGGGAAAGTAGTTGAGGGTTTTGGAGCATATCACTAAGCACATGAAGCAAGAGGCTCATTAAGCAACACCTCATCCCTCCTTGATAGTATTGGCTTTTCCTAAAGACTCAATGTGATCTTGGATCACTAAAATATAAAATGAAGAGTCTTGAGCTTTTGAGCTTGAGCCAATCCTTTGTCCTTAGCATTTTGAGGGTTCCACTTTCACATCCATGCCATGCCAATCATTGAGCTTTCCTGAAATAATCATCTTGGAATAGCATTAGCTCAATGAGCTATATGTTGTTATGAATTACCAAAACCACCTAGGGATAGTTGCACTTTCAGCCTCATTAAGGTTAGATGTGTCCAAGAAGAACAAGTGCTTCTCCCATTGCAACAATCTAGTTCGCTCCTCATTGCTCACCTTCCTCTCCTCCAAAGCCACCTTCCTCTCCTCGGCCGCCACCCTCCTCTCCTCGGCCGCGGCATCTTAGTTCCTTCCCATTTTCCTCACCTTGTTGGCTTCTTTTCTTGCCTTCACAATAGCTTCCATAACATTTTTGATCTCATCATCTCCTTTCCTCTTCTTCTTTTCGGTTTTGTCTTTCTTGCATCCATCCGGTCGCTTTGGCTTCGAGTATGAAACCGAGTTGGGTGTGGGGCTTCTCTTGCCGTCATCACTTGATGCATCATCCTCCTCATCATCATCATCCAACTCAATTGTTCGCTTGCGTTTGTTGCTCAAATGTAAATCATCCAAATCTTCACGCTTCTTCCATTTCTCATCATCCTTCAACACGTTATAGCAATGGGGCAAGGTAAAGACCCTTCCTTTCTTGATCTTCCACTTCTTGGTTTTCCTCTCCTCTTCTTTAAACAAGTTTTGCGCAATGCTGTACTACATGAAAACAAAGCAAGTTAGCACTTCGAACACCAACAACAAGTATGATGAGCATGTATGAAATGACACTTAGTCTATCGTCCTCATTTGTGCCACTTGGGTTCAACTTGTCAACCGCCTTTGACAGGCTGCCCACCTTTGACAATCAGAGTTGATTGTCGACCATCGGGACCGAAGTGATCTCTCGGAGCGGTCAATTCCACTCACGTTGTGAATATCAAAGTGTTCTTTCATCCGCCCCCAATAAGCATCTCTAATTTGATCACCTCCAATGGATGGATCCCTCGACACTTGCAACCAAGTATTGCATAGTAAGATGTCATCGTCGTTGGTGTAATTTTTGGCTCTTCCTTTCGGCGCGTCGACAATGCCCTCACCCTCCTCGTCCACCTCTGCGACGCCCCCGATTTAATCGTACACTAATCATACACGCAAACGTGTACGATCAAGATCAGGGACTCACAAGAAGATATCATAACACAACTCTATAAATAAAATAAGTCATATAAGCATCATATTACAAGCCAGGGGCCTCGAGGGCTCGAATACAAGAGCTCGATCATAGACGAGTCATCGGAAGCAATAATATCTGAGTACAGACATAAGTTAAACAAGTTGCCTTAAGAAGGCTAGCACAAACTGGGATACAGATCGAAAGAGGCGCAGGCCTCCTACCTGGGATCCTCCTAAACTACTCCTGGCCGTCGTCAGCGGGCTGCACGTAGTAGTAGGCACCTCCCGAGTAGTAGTAGTCGTCATCGACAGTGGCGTCTGGCTCCTGGGCTTCAACGTCTGGTCGCAGCAATCGGGTAGAAGGGAAAGGGGAATAGAGGGAGAATGCAACCGTGAGTACTCATCCAAAGTACTCGCAAGCAAGGAGCTACACTACATATGTATGCATTGGTATCAACTGGAATAAGGCTATCATATGTGGACTGAACTGCAGAATGCTGGAATAAGAGGGGGATAGCTAGTCCTTTCGAAGACTATGCTTCTGGTAACCTCCATCTTGCAGCAGGGAAGAGAGTAGATGGTAAGTTCACCAAGTAACATCGCATAGCATAATCCTAACCGATGATCCTCCCCTCGTCGCCCTGTGAGAGAGCGATCACCGATTGTATCTGGCACTTGGAAGGGTGTGTTTTATTAAGTATCCGGATTCTAGTTGTCATAAGGTCAAGGTACAACTCCAAGTCGTCCTGTTACCGAAGATCACGACTATTCGAATAGTTTAACTTCCCTGCAGGGGTGCACCACATAACCCAACACGCTCGATCCCATTTGGCCGGACACACTTTTCTGGGTCATGCCCGGCCTCGGAAGATCAACACGTCGGAGCCCTACCTAGGCACAACAGAGAGGTAAGCACGCCGGTCTAAATCCTATGGCGCAGGGGTCTGGGCCCATCGTCCTTTGCACACCTGCACGTTGCGAACGCGGCCGGTGAGCAGACCTAGCAACCTCCATTACAAAGGAAGTTGCGTTACGCGGTCCAACCCGGCGCGCGCCGCTCAGTCGCTGACGTCACGAAGGCTTCGGCTGATACCACGACGTCGAGTGCCCATAACTGTCCCCGCGTAGATGGTTAGTGCGTATAGGCCAGTAGCCAGAGTCAGATCAAATACCAAGATCTCGTTAAACGTGTTATTTTGAAATAACCGCGAACGCCGACCAGGGCCAGGCCCACCTCTCTCCTAGGTGGTCTCAACCTGCCCTGTCGCTCCGCCACAAAGTAACCGTCGGGGGCCTTCGGGAACTCAGGCCCACCTCTACCGGGATGGAGCCACCTGCCCCTTCATCCCCCAACATCGGAATCACTGGCGGGTACTCCTACGAGCCGACCCGACTTTAATCACCACAAGTATCATATATTATGTATAAGTATATACCCGTGACCACCTCCCAAGTGATCACGGCCCGATAATATAGCATGGCAGACAGACAAGAATGTAGGGCCACTGATGGTAAACTAGTATTCTATTCTAAGCATTTAGGATTGCAAGTAAGGTATCAACAGCTAGAGCATCAATGACAGGCTATGCATCAGGATAGGATTAACGGAAAGTAGTAACATGCTACACTACTCTAAGGTAAGCAGTATAGAGGAGAGTAGGCGATATCTGGTGATCAAGGGGGGAGCTTGCCTGGTTGCTCTGGCAAGAGAGAGTGGTCGTCAACACCGTAGTCGTACAGGGTAGCAGCGGCGTCGGTCTCGGTGTCTAGCGAGAGAAGAGGGGGAAGAAACAATAAATATAATGCAAACAAATGCATGACGATGCATGACATGACAAAGCGTGATGCTAGGTGTGCCCTAACGCGGTACGAGGTGGTACCGGTGAAGGGGGGAACATCCGGGAAATTATCCCCGGTGTTTCGCGTTTTCGGGCAGAGGAGCCGGAGGGGGAAAGTTGCGTGTTTGCTATGCTAGGGATGCGTGGCGGACGAACGGATTGCGTGTCCGGATTCGTCTCGTCGTTCTGATCAACTTTCATGTACAAAGTATTTTCATCCGAGCTACGGATTATTTTATAGGATTTTCCAAAGTTTTATTAATTTCTGGAATTTAATTAATTATTTAATTTAATTCGAAAATGGATTTATGACATCAGCATGATGTCATGCTGACGCCAGCAGTCAACGGGGGTTAACTAGTCAACCTGACCAGTGGGTCCCACTGGTCAGTGACACATTTTAATTAAACAATTTAATTGACCTAATTCGTATTAATTAGGGGGTGGGCCCCACTGTCATACACTGTTAGTTAATTAACAGTTGTTAATTAGGCATTAGATTAATTAATCCTAATTAGTTAATTTTAATCAGAATTAATTAAGTTAGTTAATTATATTATATTATATTATTAATTATTTATTTATTATATATATTATTTTTAATACCTTTTTTTTATAAAACGTTCTCAGGGGCTGGGCCCCGGCTGTCATTGGGCCAGGGCCTTAGCGGGTGTGGGGTTTACGGGTGTCGGGCATGGCAGCAGCCCGTTTGGGCGCACGCCCCGGCCAACGGTGGGTGAAAGGATCGATATAGGTTGACTAGAGGGGGGGGGGGTGAATAGGCAACTAACAATTTTTAGCTTTTCTTTACCAATTTAAACTTTGCATCAAAGTAGGTTGTCTAGATATGCAACTAGGTGAGCAACCTATATGATGCAACAACAACAAGCACACAAGCAAGCAAGGGAAAACATAAAGCTTGCACAAGTAAAGGTACGAGATAACCAAGAGTGGATCCGGTGAAGACGAGGATGTGTTACCGAAGTTCCTTCCTTTTGAGGGGAAGTACGTCTCCGTTGGAGCGGTGTGGAGGCACAATGCTCCTCAAGAAGCCACTAGGGCCACCGTATTCTCCTCACGCCCTCACACAATGCGAGATGCCGTGATTCCACTATTGGTGCCCTTGAGGCGGCGACCGGACCTTTACAAACAAGGTTGGGGCAATCTCCACAACTTAATCGGAGGCTCCCAACAACACCACGAAGCTTCACCACAATGGACTATGGCTCCGTGGTGACCTCAACCGTCTAGGGTGCTCAAACACCCAAGAGTAACAAGATCCGCTAAGGGATAGTGGGGATCAAATCCTCGGTGGAAGTGTAGATCGGGGCCTTCTCAACCACTCCGAGCAAATCAACAAGTTTGGTTGGCTAGGGAGTGAGATCGGGCGAAAATGGAGCTTGGAGCAATAATGGAGCTTTAATGGTGGAAGAGGTAGGTCAAAGGGGGGAAGAAGCACCCTTTTATAGTGGGGGGAACAATCCAACCGTTACCCCCCACTCAGCCCCGCAGAGAGCGGTACTACCGCGGGGGCAGGGCGGTACTACCGCTCATAAGCGGTACTACCGCTCCACCTCAGCGGTACTGCCGCGCTAGAAGAGAAGGGCTGGGGCTGGGACCCAGAGCGGTACTACCGCGGAGGCAGGGCGGTACTACCGCTCGCAAGCAGCACTACCGCCACTACTACTGCAGCTAGTACCGTAAAACCCGACACGAGAAAATGCGCACTCGAGTCGAGGCGGTAGGAGCACGGAGCCACAGCGGTACTGCGGCTGAGGCCATCCAGCGGTACTACCGCTCGAGGAGCGGTACTACCGCTTGCTGAGCTTCAGCCGTACTACCGCTATACTGCAGCTAGTGCCGTAAAACCCGACACGAGAAAATGCGCACTCGAGTCGAGGCGGTAGGAGCACGGAGCCGCAGCGGTACTGCAGCTGAGGCCATAAAGCGGTACTACCGCTCCGAGGAGCGGTACTGCCGCTTAGTGAGCCTCAGCGGTACTACCGCTGTGGCCCGCGGTACTACCGCTGGGTCCAGGAAAAGACACGAAGGGATCGAGAGAGAGAAAGAAACGGTGGGTGTGAGAGAACGTGTACGTGTTGATTCCACCCAAACCATACCGAAGCAGATCCCCTCTTGATAGTACGGTGACTACTACGAAACTTAGTCCACCAACAAAGTCACGAAAGAAGCTACACCGTCTTGAGTAGAGCGCCGAGGGAATAATCGTTTCGTGCCGAAAGGATGAATATCTGAAAGAACTCAAAGCACCCGATTAGTCCGCAAATGCATTGTCATCAATCACCAAAACACCGTAGGGATAAATATGCCCTTACAATCTCCCCCTTTTTGGTGATTGATGACAATACGGGATTTGCACAGAAAAGAGTAATGACATAGAATGCAAGAGAACCCACGCCTCTAAAAAATAGACAGGCTCCCCCTAGATGTTGTGCACACTAGATAAGTGCTTTGGACTGCACGGCACACATACTAGGATCACGGCTCCCCCTATATTTTAGAGACCAACAACCTAAGCAAGATATATGAGAACAACATATATGATAGGATAAGCATGCAAGCTATAAGATACCGAGGTGCATAACACAGATAAGATAACAAAGGTAGCATATGTCTTACACCATATGTCTGGAACTTAGGTCTCACAAGCACAAAACCAAACAAAACCAACAACGAGAAAGCAAACGAACGACACAAAGACACACTCGCAAACACAAATCCCTAAACTCTCTCCCCCTTTGGCATCGAGACACCAAAAAGGGCAGAGAGGGACACTACGACTCCAGGTGATGGGCGAGGAAGGTCCTGAACATCACATCTCTGCATCTTCATCGTGGGTTGAACAGTGCTCGGCATCGGAGTCGGTCCAGTGACAGTTCTGATGAATCCAGTCCTCCTCTTCAGTGATCTGTCCCTCAGACCCACTGACAACTGTGGCTCCCAACTGACGCATGATCTCCTTGTGACGCGTCCTGGCATTCTTCTCCGCCACATGAGTCATATACTGACCATGGGACTCCATGCAGAAGAGCTTCTTCATCTTGCGCTTGAGCTTCTGGGCCCAAGATGGTTCTGCACTGGAGTGGCCGTCCTCATCGTGGGCATCAGGAGCAGCCTCACCCTCAGTTCCCATGGCAGCAGCAGCAGACGGGCCCCTGGCAGCAGTAGCAGAAGGACCCCCTGTGTGAGGCGCTGACCAGTTGTCCTTCTTCCTCAGGCGCTTGATCTCATGTGACACCAACTCTCCAGTTTCTAGCAGCACTCTGGGATAAGTCTGTGCCCAGGCCCTCTCAATGAGCCTCATGATGAAGGGACCATAGATAGGACACTTGCGCTCAGACACGGCAGATACAAGTTCAGACCACATGACATGAGAGATATCCAGGCTCTCTCCAGTGTTTTGCTTCCTTCTCATGCTGACAGAAAAGGAGCATGTCCACGAGGTAGGAGTGAACCTGATCCAGATTCCCAATGCGAGGGAAGAGAGTCTCACGGAATATGCGATGAAGAATGTCCAGATACGGACACAGCTCGTAGGTCTTCTTCTCAGTGACAGGGTGAACCTTCACAGTGCAGTAGGGCCAAAGAGCTTGCTTGTGGGTGGAAGTAGCATGGCGGTGAGGACGGAAACCGACAGGAGTCTCAAGCCCGTTATCCACCACATCAAGTAACTCCATGAACGCCCCCACTTGACAGAAAGCGCTTGCCATTGGTCATCCAAGTCAGAGTCCTGTCGCTATCTGTTCCAAGATGGACGGTGGCATAGAATTGAGCCAACAAATCCGCATCGAAATCCTTGTTGAACTGCATGATCCTGAGAATGTTCAGCTGAGTGCACATCTGAAAGGCTTCTCCAAAGTACTCTGGATCCTTCTCCATAGCATCGGTGTCAATGGAGCGAACATCAACATAGAGATTCTTCTTGGCCTTGATCACATCAAAGTAGATGGCAAACTGAAACGGTTCCAGAACGGACGGTTGACCAAAGTGGGTTCTTGGTCCACCGTATAGGGGTTGCGGCGACGCTTCTCCCAAAACTCCTTGCTGTTTCATCTCAGTCACAGCCTTCCCTTTCGGCTTGTTGGCGGCTCGCTTCGATTGCTGAGGAGGTGGAGGAACAGTTGCAGAAGCACTTGCTGGAGGCGGTTGGGTGCTCGAGGAACCACCGGCAGGCTCTGAGGTCCGGTAGCACTTGGAGGTGGCACGCCTGGGGTTGATACAGCGACCTTGCTGCTCGGAAATGTCATCACCTGGAGCCAAACACAAAAGGAGGCAAAACAACCAGAAGAAACGAGCATAAGCCAACAAACACAACAAAAAGATCAAGGGAAGGTAGGAGAATGATGGAAATTGGCATGCAGCGGTAGTACCGTGACCTGCCCGCGGTAGTACCGCCCCAAGCGGTAGTACCGCCCCAAAGGGAGCGGTAGTACCGCCCTAGGCCAAGCGGTAGTACCGCTCCAAAGGGAGCGGTAGTACGGCTTGAGGCGGATACCCAGCAGTTTCAAAGCGCGAGGCGGTGAAACAGTGGTTTCCTACTACCGTGGACAGATCCGGCACTACCGGCCTACCAAATTCAAAAATATTCCTACCAAACATCAATCTGGATGATCTAGTTGCCTTCTCCAACCAACTCAAGCCTAGATTTAGCCAAAAATCTAGAGATGCAACCACCATTGCCCCTAAGCACAAGATCTAAAAGCAAGACCAAAAGAGAGAAGGAACGAGGGCAATACCGGCATCCATGGCAAGAGGACGAGGTGGGGATTGACTCCACCGAAGGAAATGGAGAGGAATGCCCCGGAGGAGGAGATCCACCGGAGCCCTTCCGCGGCAGAACGGTGCTGGAGAGAGGGAGAGGCACGAGGGGGCGAGCGAATGGGTATGGGGGAGAAGAAACCTCCCCCTGCCCCGATAAAAAAACCCCTGGCCCCGCCCCGCAGCGGTAGTACCGCGCTGGGGAGCGGTAGTACCGCTCATAAGCGGTAGTTCTGCCCTGGTGTGGCGGTAGTACCACTTACCACGGTAGTACCGTCCATCACCAGCAGTAGTACCGCTTATCAGCGGTAGTACCGCTCGCCAGCAGCGGCAGTACCGCCCAGCACACCGCGGCAACTAGACTACATGGCTTAGCTAAAAAAACAGAAAACCCGCAACGAAAAGCAAAAGAACACACCAGCAAGAGGCCAAGAAACCTCTCTTCAAGAGAGGGCGGTGGCCGAAGCCACCTATGTTTGAGTCAAGAGGTATGGCGCCGCGAAGATTTTAACCTTGGGTCCATGACCAAAACTCGTCTTTTGAGCACACGTGCCATCAACAATGGCTAAAGTGAAAGACTTGATCAATTTATGCATAATGGGGGGAGGGAGAGTTCATTGATAGAACAACACTCCCCCTATGTCCATGCCTACACCTAAACTAGACAACAAATTGAGCGTGGTAGGGTGTGCACGGGTTCAAGCAACATTGCTTGAATCAATGATATTTAGCTCATGCCTTAACTCACGAAATCTTGCTTCATCCAAGGGCTTCGTGAAAATATCTGCAAGGTTGTCATGAGTGTTGACATAGTTGAGCTCGATCTCTCCTCGCCTAATGTGATCCCGGATGAAGTGATACCGAATCTCAATATGCTTCGTCTTGAAGTGTTGCACCGGGTTGAGAGAAATCTTGATGGAACTTTCATTGTCACACCAAAGAGGCACTTTGTCACAAGTGACACCGTAATCCTTTAAAGTTTGCCTCATCCATAAGAGTTGTGCACAACAACTACCGGCCGCAACATACTCTGCTTCGGTGGACGAGAGAGACACACAACTTTGCTTTTTGGAAGACCAACTTACCAACGAGCAACCAAGGAATTGGCATCCTCCGGAAGTGGACTTCCTATCCACTTTGTCTCCCGCCCAATCGGAATCCGAGTACCCTACAAGCTTGAAGTTTGATCCTCTTGGGTACCATAAGCCAAAGTTTGGGGTATGAGCCAAATATCGAAAGATTCATTTGACGGCCACATAGTGACTTTCCTTAGGTGCGGCTTGAAACCGTGCACAAATTCCCACACTCAACATGATGTCCGGTCTAGATGCACAAAGGTAAAGCAAGGATCCAATCATGGAACGGTATACCTTTTGATCCACCACTTTACCATTGGGATCTAGATCAAGTTGGCACTTGGTGGGCATTGGGGTGGAAGCCGGCTTGACGTCACTTAGCTTGAATCTCTTGAGCATGTCTTGAGTGTATTTGCATTGATTGATGAAGGTTCCTTCTCTTCTTTGCTTCACTTCGAACCCTAGAAAGAACTTCAACTCCCCCATGGAGGACATCTCGAACTTTGAGGTCATGAGAGCGGCAAATTCCTCATTGAAAGCTTTGTTAGGAGAACCAAAGATAATATCGTCAACATATAATTGGCACACAAACAACTCCCCTTTGACCTTCTTAGTAAAAAGAGTGGGGTCGATTATCCCAACTTCAAACCCACGGTCTTGTAACAACTCGGTAAGGTGGTCATACCACGCACGTGGGGCTTGTTTAAGGCCATAGAGTGCCTTATCGAGTTGATACACATGATCGGGAAAGTAGGGATCCTCGAACCCGGGGGGTTGCTTGACGTACACCAATTCATTAATGGGACCATTAAGAAAAGCACTCTTCACATCCATTTGATGTAACTTAAAGTTATGATGAGAGGCATATGCAATCAACATGCGAATGGATTCAAGATGAGCAATGGGAGCAAAGGTTTCACCGTAGTCGATACCCTCGACTTGGGAGTAGCCTTGTGCTACCAAACGAGCCTTGTTGCGAATGATAATCCCATGGGCATATTGCTTGTTCTTGAATATCCACTTGGTTCCAATGACATTGTGGTTCCCCGTTGGCCTTGGCACCAATCTCCACACTTTGTTGCGCTCGAAGTTGTTGAGTTCTTCATGCATGGCATTGAGCCAATCCGGATCTTCGAGTGCCTCATAGACCTTGTGAGGTTCCACACAAGAGACAAATGCGTGATGCTCACAATAATTTGCTAATTGTCTATGAGTGCTTACCCCCTTTCTTAAGCTTCCAAGCACATTCGTCATGAGATGATCCTTGGTGGAGAGCTTGGAAGCAACTTTGGCGGCACGACGCTCTAATTCCTCCTCGGTGGTGAGTTGAGGAGCAGTTACTTGATCATCTTGAGCGTTGTCATGAACTTGTTCTTGGTCTTGAACTTGCTCGGGGGAGAGAACTTGACCTTGGGCATCACTTGGTGTGTCAACACCGTCTTGAGTATGATCTTGCCCTAGGTCTTGTTCATGAGGTTGAGGGCCTTCACTTTGTTCTTCAGAAGCATGTGGGCCTTGGATTGGTGATGGCTCCACTTGAGTGGAGCATTGTCCTTCTCCTTCGGCCACAAGGGGTTCCTCAATGGGTAGGATGAAGCCAACACCCATTCTTCTTATGGCTTGAGGAGGAATTTCATCACCTACATCACAAGTGCCACTTTGCTCCACTTGGGAGCCGTTATTCTCATCAAACTCCACGTTACACGTCTCCTCAATAAGTCCCGTGGATTTATTGAGGACACGGTAAGCATGAGAGTTTGTAGCATAACCAACAAATATGCCCTCATAAGCTCTAGCCTCAAATTTAGACAACCGAACACCTTTCTTGAGAATGAAACACTTACACCCGAATACCCGGAAGTACTTGAGGTTGGGCTTGTTACCGGTGAGTATCTCATAAGGGGTTTTGTTCAAACCCTTGCAGAGGTAGAGCCGATTTGATGCATGACACGCGGTGTTGATGGCTTCGGCCCAAAAGTTGTATGGAGACTTGAACTCCGCCATCATGGTCCTTGCCGCATCCATCAACGTCCGGTTCTTCCTCTCCGCAACACCGTTTTGTTGAGGGGTGTATGGTGCGGAATATTGATGCTTGATTCCCTCATCACTAAGAAATTCATCCAAGGTGTAGTTCTTGAACTCGGTGCCGTTTTCACTTCTTATTGTCAAGATCTTTGCATTGTGTTGACGTTGTGCTTCATTGGCAAAGTCAATGATGGTTTGTTGGGTCTCGCTCTTCCTCTTGAAGAAATACACCCACGTGTACCTTGAGTAGTCATCCACAATCACCAAGCAATACTTTCTACCTCCAAGACTATCGAAGGATGGAGGCCCAAAGAGATCCATGTGAAGGAGCTCCAAAGGCCTCTTTGAATAAATGATGGTCGTGGGAGGGTGAGCCTTCTCATGTAGCTTTCCTTCGATACAGGCACTGCAAGCACGATCTTTAGCAAAACTAACATTCGTTAGTCCACGGACATGGTCCCCCTTTAGGAGACTTTGCAAAGATCTCATATTGACATGGGCTAAACGGCGATGCCAAAGCCATCCCACATCAACTTTATCCATTAGGCATGTCGCGGTCTTAGTGGGTCGCTCCAAAAAGTTAATCACATATAGACCGTTCTCGACATGCCCAACAAAGGCTACTTTAAGAGTCTTGCTCCACAAGAGGGCCACGGTATCGATATCAAAGAAAGTGGCAAAGCCCATGATTGCAAGTTGACGTACGGAAAGTAAATTGTATGCAAGGGACTCAACAAGCATGACCTTATCGATCGTGAGATCATGAGAGATGACCACCTTGCCAAGTCCCAATACCTTAGAAGATGAGGCGTCACCCCACTCGACATTGGTGGGCATAGATGGAACCTTGTGCACGTCCACCACCAAGTCCTTGCTTCCGGTCATATGATTTGTAGCTCCGCTATCGAGCAACCATGATCCACCACCGGAAGCAAACACCTACAAGAGATCAATGCTTGGTTTTAGGTACCCATTTTGTAATGGGTCCTTTGATGTTAGTAATAAGGGTCTTAGGAACCCAAATAGACCATTCAATGTGCTCATGAAGAGAACCAACAAATTTGGCATAAACATGCCCATCACTAGCACGGCACAACACATAAGAAGGATTAAAGTCGCCGGCTTTGTTGGGTGAGGTGACATTACCCTTCTTGACTTTGTTCTTCTTCTTCTCCTCGGGGACACTTTCTCCCCCCCTCACAAAGGTTTGCATGAGGGGAGGAGGACGTTTGGTCTTGTCATTCTTCTTCTTGTTTTTGGAGTCGGGGACGTACCCAACCCCTTCCTTCGCCACACCTCCCTTTTGGTTGATCAAGAGATCATTGAGGTTCTTCTTGCCTTGTATGCAAGTCGCAAGGCCTCTCTCAAGTTGCTCCTTCAACTTAGCATTTTCCTCAACAAGATGTATATGCTCGCAACACGGGTTAGTAGCATTTGCATTATCAATTAAAACCATATGAGGAAAAGTTGCTTTCTCCTTATTTAGCTTCACTTGGAGTTGATCATGAGACTCCTTGAGACTAGCGTGAATACCCTTCAAGGCCTTGTGGGCCTTGTCAAGTATATCAAACTCCTATTTGAGTCTAGCAAGATCAACTCTGAGTTTGGCCTTCTCGGAATTTAGCACACGAGAAACAACGAGGGCATGATCATAATCTTTCTCTAACTTAGCATGATCAACGTTGTATGACTCCTCAAGAGCCAAACGAAGACCACGCTCTTCCTCAAGAGTATTGGAAAGATCCGAAATCTCATCGGCATAGTCATGACTATGCCCTTCCATCTTTGAGATGGTGTCTTCGTGAGCCTCGATCATGTCATTGGCCTCACCAAGTTGTTCCAAGAGAGAAACAAAGTGCTTCTTGGATTTTCCCCTGAGTTTGCCCATAAAGACCTCAAACTCATTAGCCTCCACATTAGCTCCCTCAACTTCATTAATGCTCTCCGATGGGGAAGGATGATTAATGATGGTAGTTTTGATGTTGGAGGTTACCTTGTTGGTGGCTTTCGCCATGAGGCACTTGGCGTTGATGCTCTCGTTAGGTGAGTCAAAGAGAGACACTCGTGACGTTGTGGCAATGGCGACGGAGGCCATGGCAACAGACTCATCATCTTCATCATCGTCATCATCCTCATTGTACTCTTGTTGCACAACCAAGGCCTTGGGAGGAGTCTTCTTGGTGAAGTTGTTCTTGTTGGGGAACGACTTGGCCTTGTCCTTTCGGATGAGTTTGCCACCATTGTCTTCCCTCTTCTCATACGGGCATTCCGCAACGAAATGACTCACATTGCCGCAATTGTAACAAGTCCTTACACGTTGCTTGCCCCTCGTGCCACTCGAGGTGTTTTTGCTAAAGTTGTTCCTCGAGTTTTTCTTGCTCCAAAATTGCCTTGAAGCAAGTTCCATGTGTTCATGATATGCATACTTTGTATCTTCGGGGTTGCTCTCCTCCTCTTCCTCTTCTTCTTCTTCCACGGTGAGCTTGGCCTTCAAAGCAAGGTTAGGCTTCTTTCCCCGTTGAGAACGGAGCACCGCATTGTCAGCGGTCTTGTCCAAAATGTTCATGGCCACAAACTCATCCAACACCTCGCTTGAGGTCAAAGTGTGGAAGTCCGGTCTTTGGCGGATGACGGAGGACATGGCCTTGTGGCAGGGCATCATTGCCTTGAGGAATTTGCGCTTGATCCAATTGTCATCCGTGTCCTTGCTCCCGTGATATTGTAGTGAGACCGCGAGTTTGGTGACTCTCCGATAAAGCTCACGAGGTTCTTCATCTTCCTTCATTGCAAACTCATCGGCCTCATCTTGTACCACTTCATAGTTGGAGCGTTGAATGCTTGCGCTTCCCCGGTAGAGAGACACGACACAATTCCATGCATCTTTGGCCAAGGCGAAGGGACGAAGATGAGGTAGGTCTTCGGGTGGAATTGCATCTTGAATGATGAAGAGAGCATTCTCATTGAATTGATTGTCCGCGGCTTCTCGAGGAGTGAAGTTGCTTGGATCATGTGGGTAGAAACCTTCTTCAATGATTCTCCAAAGGTTAGTGTTCACATGATTTAAATGACGTTTAAAGCGGTAAACCCAAGAATCAAAATCCTCATTTTCACAATCTTAGGAGGAGGACCGGCATGATTCAAGTGAGTAGAAGGAACCGGTCCACCATACACAAGTGGTGGTTCCACATGGGCAAAGATGCCGGTGCAATTCTTGCCACTAGAAGAAGGAGCCTTTTCGCTACTAGCTTCCCCCTTGTCGGGGATAGCATCCGACACCTTGTTGGTGGGATCCCCCACTTTCAACGGTGCGGTGGATAGTTTAAGCCCCTCGAGAAATTTAGTAAACATGTTTTCAACTTCGGTCATCATGGAGGTTTTCAATGTCTCCAAGGCTACATTGAACTCCTCACGAGAGACCGAAGTTCCCCCATCGCCCGTAGACGAGATAGGATTCACACCGGAGTGTTCCTCCGCTCCGTCTACGGTATCAACCATACTCTTTGGACGGTAAAGTCCTTAATAAAGAGACGAGGCTCTGATACCAATTTAAAGGATCGATATGGTTGACTAGAGGGGGGGGGGGAATAGGCAACTACCAATTTTTAGCTATTCTTTACCAAATTAAACTTTGCATCAAAGTAGGTTGTCTAGATGTGCAACTAGGTGAACAACCTATATGATGCAACAATAACAAGCACACAAGCAAGCAAGGGAACAAACACTAAACAGCTTGCACAAGTAAAGGTAAGAGATAACCAAGAGTGGATCCGGTGAAGACGAGGATATGTTACCGAAGTTCCTTCCTTTTGAGGGGAAGTACGTCTCCGTTGGAGCGGTGTGGAGGCACAATGCTCCCCAAGAAGCCACTAGGGACACCGTATTCTCCTCACGCCCTCACACAATGTGAGATGCCGTGATTCCACTATTGGTGCCCTTGAAGGCGGCGACCGAACCTTTACAAACAAGGTTGGGGCAAACTCCACAACTTAATCGGAGGCTCCCAACAAGACCACGAAGCTTCACCACAATGGAATATGGCTCTGAGGTGACCTCAACCGTCTAGGGTTCTCAAACACCCAAGAGTAACAAGATCCGCTAAGGATGAGTGGGGGAATCAAAAATCTCTCGGTGGAAGTGTAGATCGGGGCCTTCTCAACCACTCCCGAGCAAATCAACAAGTTTGGTTGGCTAGGGAGTGAGATCGGGCGAAAATGGAGCTTGGAGCAATAATGGAGCTTTAATGGTGGGAGAGGTAGGTCAAAGGGGGGAAGAAGACACCCATTTATAGTGGGGGGAACAATCCAACCGTTACCCCCCACTCAGCCCCATAGAGAGCGGTACTACCGCGGGGGCAGGGCGGTACTACCGCTCATAAGCGGTACTACCGCTCCACCTCAGCGGTACTGCCGCGCTAGAAGAGAAGAGGCTGGGACTGGGACCCAGAGCGGTACTACCGCGGAGGCAGGGCGGTACTACCGCTCGCAAGCAGCACTACCGCCACTACTACTGCAGCTAGTACCGTAAAACCTGACACGAGAAAATGCGCACTCGAGTCGAGGCGGTAGGAGCACGGAGCCACAGCGGTACTGCGGCTGAGGCCATCCAGCGGTACTATCGCTCGGAGGAGCGGTACTACCGCTTGCTGAGCTTCAGCCGTACTACCGCTATACTGCAGCTAGTGCCGTAAAACCCGACACGAGAAAATGCGCACTCGAGTCGAGGCGGTAGGAACACGGAGCCGCAGCGGTACTGCTGCTGAGGCCATAAAGCGGTACTATCGCTCCGAGGAGCGGTACTGCCGCTTAGTGAGTCTCAGCGGTACTACCGCTATGGCCCGCGGTACTACCGCTGGGTCCAGGAAAACACGCAAAGAGGAGCTCCAGAGAGACGGAAAGAAACGGTGGGTGAGAGAAGAACGTGTACGTGTTGATTCCACCCAAACCATACCGAAGCAGATCCCCTCTTGATAGTACGGTGACTACTACGAAACTTAGTCCACCAACAAAGTCACGAAGGAAGCTACACCGTCTTGAGTAGAGCGCCGAGGGGAAATAATCGTTTCGTGCCGAAGGATGAATATCTGAAAGAACTCAAAGCACCCGATTAGTCCGCAAATGCATTGTCATCAATCACCAAAACACCGTAGGGATAAATATGCCCTTACAGTGGGGGAACGAGGCGCCAGCGCTGGGCGACGACTGGGAACAGCACCGGCGAGGCCGTGCGAGGGGGGTTCGGGATGCACGCAACGCAGGGGTAGCGGCAGCAGCAGGGGAGGCAGTGCAGCGGCGAGAGCCGCGGTGGGAGGACGGGGCGCGACGGGCGCGGTGTGCGCGAGGGGACCATGGGCGCGGCGACTGGAGGCGAACGAGGCCGCGGTAGCAGGTTCGGTGGCCGGCGCAGCGCCGTGCGGAGGGCGCGGCCGGCAAGTGCGGCGCGACGGCGTCCACGGGATGCAGCGGGCGTGAGCGAGGACGACGGTGAGCGGCACGACAACGACGAGGTGGGGCGCACGCGCGGAGGGATGGGAACGTGGCCGGGCGCGTGCGGCGCGGCCGAAGCGTGAGCAGCACGCGGCTGCGGGCACTGGCGGGGAAGGGGACGCGGTGCGCGGGGGAGGGAGTGAGCTGCGTGCGAGCGGAGGCATGACCGGGCACATCCGTGCGGGGTCAGAGCAAGGGAAGGACGGACGGGGTTCCTCACCGCGGGGCCGTAGGGACTAGGCAGCGGGCGTGGGGAGGGCGATGGGGACGAGGCGACGACGGAGAGGACGATGGGGTCATCGCGGAAACAGGCCGGCGGGGAGGCAGTCCTGCAAGGCGGCGGCGTCCTGGCGTGGGGGCGGCGAGCTCCGGGCGCCGGCGTCGGGGACGGGATTGGGCCCTCTCGATCCAGATCCAACAAGAGAGAGGGGAATGGGCGACGTGGGGGGTGGGGGGTGGGGCCGGTGGGGGTTATGGGGGGGGGGGGGATAGGGGGGGGGGGGGGGCGGCCGGCTGGGCCTGGTGGGTTGGCCCAGTTGGGCCACGGCCCAGGGGGGTCTTCTCTTTTTTTTGTTTTATGTTTGTTTTTTTCCTTTTTTTATTTTCCTTTTCCATTTTTCTTTTAGTCTCTAATTTATTTTCTATTTTAAAAAGATAAAAATAGTTCCTATTTTAGTATAACTATATCTACTACTGCTATATTAACCATGGCACCCAAATAAAATAGATTAGTATTTTACAAAATATAAAAGGCATTTATTTAATTGTTTTTTCTACTGTTTAAATCCTTATAGTTCATTTAAGCATTTTATAAAAGCTTGGTTTCTCTATCATAATTGCTTACGATTTATTTGAAACAATCCGAACATTTTGGTGTTAATTTTTTGAAAACTTTTGTTGTTTGCTTTTTTTTAATTTGAATTTGAATCTGTTTCGAACTAACGTGAGATTAGCAACAGTAACCGTGGTGACGCGGCATCATCAACGGAGGTTTACTGTAGCTTAATTATCCGGGCGTCACAACCTCGAACTCATGGTCATGGAAATGCATGTCATTGGTTTGAGATCAATGCGAATTGTTGGAGCCAACACCCATAGTTGACATGTATGCATCATCATTGAGACTACAAAGTTTTTTGAACAATGCAAATAAGCTATCTATATGAATGCATTGAAAAAAAATAACAAGAAGAGAAAAGTTGGAATTTTTTTTACCTTGGGGACATTTCGTCGAACATGTTGTGCGCGTCGGCCGCCGGCTCAACGAGTGAGCTCGCCGGCGCTTAGGTAGTTGCCGCGCGCGTCGCACGCCCTACAAGCTTCTTCCTCCTTGCCTTCGAGGTGCCGGAGCCGTCCACCGTCTTGTTCTTCTTCGCCGATGTCTTGCCCTTCTTTGGTCGCGCCGCATTGGGAAGCTTCGAGGAGGGGGCGTCGGCTCGGGCCGGCGCTGGCGCGACGCCACCCGCCGCCGAGGTCATCCGCGGCGGCATGAAGAGGCCGCGCGCGAGGCCGATGGTCGGAGGAGCTCCGGCGGAGACGAGGCCAACGCCACCCGGGCTAGGGTTTGCGGCGGCGGCGGCAGCAGCGGTGGAGGGGTCGCGGTTATAGGATGGGGGAGCGGGGTGGCGGCGCGTGCGTCCATGGGTGCAGTTCGCCGGCGCCGGTGCGCGTGGGCCGTAGAAGGCGGAGAGGAGAGAGTGCGGCGCAAGCGCTCAAGTATGCCGCACGCGGAAGCGGGCGCCCCAAATACACCGCGCGAGATAGCGAATCCGACTGCGCGCCTAACTCCTTATACCGCGCGCGCGGTTATTGCGCGCCCACTGGAGCCACCAGCCGGGTTGCGCGCGCGTTAAAATGGCCAAATTTGTGACGCGGCGCTTGTCTAGCGCGGCTGTTGGAGATGCTCTTAGATCGCACTGATTATAAGCACACTTTGACCATTAACTTTGACCTAGGACCATGACCGGTGACCTTTGACCGTTGAGTGGTGACATGGAGCATTGACCGCTGACATTCTAAAAAAGGATTTACTATTTTCTAAATAAGTTCATAAATTTAGGGGAAAATCATGAATCTAAATAAAGTTCATGAGTTTGATTTTTTTATCAATTTAGAAAATGTCACGATTTTAAGAAAAGTTAATGCATTTCAACAAAGGTTCACAAATTGAAAAAAATATTATAAAATTGGAAAAATGTTCACGAATTTAAGAACAAAAATTCACTAATTTGAAAAAGGAAAAAGTCACGAAAAATAAAATATTAAAAAATCATGAATTTTTAAAAGGTGAAGAATTTGGGAAAAAATATCACGAGTCTGAAAAAAGTTAATGAATTTGAGATAAGTTCATGATTTTAAGAAAAAAGTTCACAAATATGAAAAAAATTCATCAATTTAAGAAAGAAAGTTCAAAATTAGAAAAAGAAAAACAGACTTCAAAAATAAAATGATAAAAGAAAAAATGAATGGAAAATTTCATGGATTAGAAAAATGTTCATGGGAAAGAAAATTCATGGATTTGCAAAAAAGTTCAAGAATACAAAAAAAAAGTCCACGGATTTAAAAATATCAAAATACATAAAAGTTCGTGAATTTGAAAAGAATGGAAAAACAAAAACGTTAAGGGAGTTGAAAAAAAAGTTCACAAATTTGAAAGAAAAATGATCATGAACTAAAAAAGGTCATAGATTTGGAAAAGTTCATGAATTTGAAACAAATTTGAAAAAAGTTCAAAATCTGTAAAAAGAAGTTCAGGAAAAATAGAAAAAAGTGAAAACTAAAAGGATAATTGAAAAAGGAAAGAAATAGATCAGCAACCCAGATAGTCTAGCAAGCAGGGTGCACGCAAAATCACTAATTGAGGAATACTCCTTCCAAAGATCACTTTCACCTTTCTAGATTGTGACAAGTGGCGCATAACATGTACGTCACTTGTCGCAACCTGGGAGTTTTTTTTCATAGATCCGTTTATTTAAAATGTTTTATCTCCTAGATCGTGTGTTCAAATCTCAAACCGTTTTCACCGTTGGATCCCTTGCGTCGAGATCTTCAAAACAAGATCCCGTATTAATAGGTTTTGACGAACTTTAAAAAAAACGGATGAAAAAACTGTGTCTCTCGTGAAAGAGGAGTTCTGATATGGGCTTTGACTCCGTTTGGGCACACCTGAACATTTTAATTTGATAACGGGTTTAACCTACACAGAAAGTTGGCCCAGATCCTTTCGGGCTAAAGTTTGGGTAGGCCACGGGCTTGTCCACTAGCCCGTGCGTGCCTACGCCGGCCGCTGACTCCCTCTCACCTAGCTATCCGTCCCCGCCGCCGATCTTCGCTCGTCCTCCGGCGACCTATGTCTGCGGCTGTGATGCAGGGCACAGCGCCCGTAGAGCGCCGCGACTCCTCCAGCGGCGGAGCGGAGATTGCGTACGTTAGCTACGGCGGTGAGCAGCACCTCCCACTGGTGATGTCGCTGGTGGACGCGGAGCTCAGCGAACCCTACTCCATCTTCACCTACCGCTACTTCGTCTACCTCTGGCCACAGCTCACCTTGCTCGTACGCCTTTACTTTCTCTTTGCACTCTACCTCTCACGCTGCTGAAAGTATGTGGCTTTGGTATATTCTTGATGGTTTCTTGGTTTGTCCGGGGGATTCGTCCGAAGGCGTTTGATGCAAAGGATGGTAAGTGCGTGGGGACAGTGGTTTGCAAGATGGGGGAGCACAGAGGCGCCTTCAGGGGGTACATCGCCATGCTCGTCGTCCTCAAGCCCTACCGAGGACGAGGAATCGGTGAGTTTATTAGATTTATATTTATAAAAAATCCTTTAATTTTCTGCTATAGTTCATCAATTGTTGCTAGGCGATGTGTGATCTTAGAATCTTGCTATGTATGTCTAAGGGTGGCAGTATCGACTTAGTAAGGTTTATGGAAACACAATCTTTCTTACTGAGTTTGCTAGTCGTAGAGATCTTACTTGTGTATAGTTTTACTTCAAGGGTTTCATCTTGTCCAGTGTATGTAACTGCTAAGACTCTGTTCACTCTCGTATAAGGGTGTGGTTTTCGTTTTTTATGTTTTTGCAAGGTTGCAATATTGAATCCTATAGTAGGAACACACAATTAATGGTTATTGCTTCCCAAAAGAAACGTCAGGTTTAGTGTTGTTACATAAGCATTTGATTCATTGCAAGGCGCTCTTTGCCTTGTTTCATTTAGTATTTTATTAGGGATAGGCATTGTGCTTACTGTGAAAAATGTCCAAAGTTCTCTGGTTGTTTCATTTATTTTGTTTGAATTGGAGCAATTTTTATGCTTGCAGTTAGATTTTATCTCATTCGTCCATCTGAAAAGGAAACATTTTCTCTTTGCTTCCGATTGTGTTCAAAAGAAGCACTGTAATTTCTGAATGTGATGTGCTCTGCAACTGAACCGATTTATGACTGACATGCTGCATGTTCCCAGCATGCATCTGCAATCCTTGTCCCTCTTTATTCTAAAAGTGACTCCTAATGCAGTATCCATTATTAGACACATGACCCTAAAAGGACCAGTCTTTAGATTATATAGAGGATCAATCAAGTCTGTTGTATCTTGACAGTTAGGGCCTACGAACAGTCATGTCCTTCGGTTAAATGACACACCCCCTGGTGAAAGGATTTCTCTTTGTGGAAAGACACATCCCTTGGTGAAAAGGTGTGCTGGCGAAATGATGTCTCTTAGCAGAAAGACATTACAAAAGAATAAAAAGAAGCATAATAATTGTTAGATTAACACATTAAAAAAACAGTTTTTAACTTCCCAGAAGATGTGACCATTGAAACTGTGCCAGAAAACTAATGTACTTAAATTTAAAATTCTAATTTATTTACGCACTTGGACAAAATTTGAACTTTGCAACTCTATGCTTAAAAAACATGCAATTTCTTATATAAACATTTCAACATAATAAAGTCACTAAACAATCTAATAATACCCGTAGCAATGTGCGGGCATTACGCTAGTTAAATAAATAACTTAACTAACTTACAGACTCAGGATAAGGTGCCTTTTTTGGTCCCATTTTGGCCAACAAGTATGGAGTGGCGGAGTTATTTTTTCTATGTAACAACCAACCATCTTTCTTGGAGTACCATATGCTTTATTTCGCACAACCAATAGGAGCTCTACCTATTGATTACGTAGAAACTAGATTTGGTCGGTTATTAAGGGTTACCGGCAGAAAACAGAGGGAATCCGTATGTTGTCCTTGATATTCTTATGTTTTTGTGAGATCATGTTCCTTTTCTTTGTTGTGTTTGCGTAAGTTCGCTTCATTAGTTATTATGACTAACATGAGTTATCTTTCTCCAAATTCACCTTTTTTTTTCTTGATCACTTTACATGTTTACCTTGCATTATAGAACTACATTTGGCTTAGTATTGTAATACAAACATGTTGGGTTAGCACAGTTTTCCTGCTCTTGTCCAAAGAATCCTTTTATCTGCTGTTAGTTTCAATATGAGAAAAACATACAACCAACCAGTCACTAGCACCTGTTGGCATTGTCTAAAGAAGAACGACTGAGACACCAGTCACTACTAGTAATCGTGTATGTGCAATGCACGTTAATATAATATTAACGTGCATTGCACATTAATCGTGCATGTGCATATTAGGCAATATATTAATTGCATCGCACACTAATATTTGACAAGATCTTAATTACACATTGATATTTTTGTAGGATATAATTAATTGGTTAGTGCTAGCATGGATATTGGATATATGCTATTAATTAAGGGAGGATTGTGTGAGGGAGGTGGTGGCTACGTGACTGGGGCTGGACGCGCGTGGGGCTGTGGGAGAACATTGAATATGAGCCCTTGGATTGGATGGCAGACCACAGAAGCAATATCAACTCTTAGATTTAATTAGATAGATTAGATCAGGGTGTGGTTTGTTCTGGGTGCACTATTTTTGGTGGCTTTAGAAGAATTAGAACTCGCGCTTTTAGTAGTAGAGATAGAGGTGGGGAATAAATTCTAGCCGATGGAAGTCGTCGAACTCTGGTGGTCTGACTGGTGCTGGGCACAGTTTTAATATGTTGCTTGTGTTGTAGAATTTATTAATGTTAGTCCATTATTTATGAGTAGGATCTTCTAATGCATTTGTTTATTTGCTTTTTTTTATAGAAAGAAACAGCTAGCTACGTTCACCGGGCTGCCCTTTAATGAAACAGCTATGTTAAGTATTTTATTGTGCTTGTTTAACTTTGGGTCTGCTTCATTTGCAGAAAGAAAGGCGTATTTATTTGCTTAGTTCTTGGATACTATGTTTATTTCTTGATGATTGACATGTCTATGCTAGCCTTGCTAGGTTTCTTTCTTGACAATTGCTTTTTGTGCTGCCTTCTTTTGATCTATATAATGTCCGTTCGTTAAGTGCTATTGTGATGTCATTAGTTGCAACCGCTATGTGCATTATTATTTATGCAAGAACTTAGCAAACGTTGTTGGTTATCTGGTGTTACATACTGAAGTTATATTCTGCACCATTCTTCATACGTTGAGTTTGTTTTGGACTAAATGGATTTCATATGGTAGCTCAATCTCTGACAAATCAGATATCAGTGCATTGTTGCTAAATATAACGAAGATGCTCAGTTGTCTAGTACTTCAAATATTGTAATGTAGTAATGCGGCGTCCCATAATCTTTGTCAACTCCTTGCAATTTCAGCCTTCCAGTTTATCTCCTTCCATAGGAATCGTCATACTTTTTACCTTACAGTTTAATGTGTTATGTTGTATATTAGGCTGATCTAACCTGTATTTCCTCATGCTACAGCAACTGAGCTGGTTACTAGAGCCATTCGGGTAATGATGGAATCTGGTTGTGAGGAGGTAATTATACTACAGTTCTGTTGGTCCGTCTTTTCTAACATTTAATTCGTTTTTGATATTTTGTCATCTGAGAAACATATCAGCTATTATATATATCCTACTTTTGTGTTCGTTGTCTATTTGTTTTGGCTATGGATGTGGTTCATATCCTCTTTGTAAAGAAAAAAGGGAAAGAGGATTGACATCTGACTCATGCAGTCCCTTGATTGTCCTGCAGTTACCAGAATAAGCTATTTGCCTTAACAGTGTGAACGATTAGAGTATTTGACATCTGACTCGTGTGCAATCCAGGTGACGCTTGAAGCAGAGGTTACAAACAAGGGTGCCCTCGCTCTGTATGGCCGCCTAGGTTTTATCCGAGCAAAGAGGCTGTATAGATACTATCTAAATGGCGTGGATGCTTTTCGTCTCAAATTACTGTTTCCACGCCCCGATCTTGGTCTAGATCCAATGATGATGCTTGGTGACGAGAGGGATGGTCAACACATGGATTCTCCGTACTTGTGATAATACCCTGATCAAAAGCGGAAGATGGAAATCAAGCTGTTATTTTTGTTGTGTTCTTTTTCCTGTTTGATACTTTCATGTCTTCATGACATGCAGTAGCTATTTTCCTTTTTGAGAAACAAGTGGTTTTCGGCACTGCTGCTCCTGGTAATTTTGAAACCCTGAGGAGGGCATTAGAAGTTCCAAAAATATCTGAATATCTTTTCACGTGTAACAATATTGTCATGGATATTTTTGTAACACAGTGCAAATGTAAATCGCCACCCAATCAGGGGGGCCCTCCGATAGCTTGATATCGATTATGACCTGCCTGAACTTGTTCATGGCACGCCTATTGATCCCTGCCGTTACTTTTTGTTGAAGTTGAATAGCCCACTGAAATCATATGTACATGTTTCAAACATATATTTTGATTTACCATATTTTTCTTTTTCTTAAACCGTTCACTTGGGGTGGAATTCGAGTCGAGCCAGCATGACTCGACCCGTTAGAGCTCGGTAATATAATAAACTTATTAACATAATAAACTCAGCTCGACCCGTTAGAATTCGAGTTAGCTTTGGCTTGACTCGTTAACATAATAAACTCAGCTCGACTCATGTAACTCGAGCTAGCTCGATTAATTCGTTAAGCTCACAATGGACGTGAATAAGAAAAGAGCTTTGCTACACGCATGGGCAAATAAGCATGGGCTTTTACGGGCTTAGCTGGGACCTTTTGATTGGAGAAAATCATGATGCGGGGCCCACATCCCTGAAAATCAGGGTTTTTTTGAGACAATCCGAAAATCAGGGGTGGGGGTGGAGATTAGTTAACGAAACAGACCACGTAATAGGCCCGTAAAAGTCCGTTGGTTTATAATTTTCGATAACAAAATAATATTTGCTTCGGTACAATCCCCTAAATACATCAATGGACGAGATCTATCTTTACCCCTTCATAATAAAGGATAATCTTTCTAGAAAATACGTCACGGAGATCTGTTACGTTCTGTGTCCGCCTTGGGCCGGCCCATTAGTATTTACTGTAGCATGGATCGAAAATCAAAAAAAATATCAGGCTTCGAACCCAGGACCTTCTGCAGTTGTATACTCCCTCCTTCCTTTAAAGAGTGTACTTCCAATTTTATTGGGCTCAAACTATCTCAAAGTTTGACCGAGTTTATGGAAAAATATGTCAATGCTTGTGAAACCAAATAGGCATATGACGAAAATATATTTTATCATGAATCTAATGCTACTAATTTGATGGCATAAATGTTGGTCTATTATTGTATAAATACGGTCAAACGTAGAAAAGTTTGACTTTCTAACAAAGTTAAAAATACACTCTTTCAAGGATGGAGGGAGTACTTTAATAGCCACCAGGACAAACACAACTTGGTTATACATAACTAGCGTGGTATATTATCACAGAGAATGGTCGCACCGTAGGAGTATTTTTTATATAAATGCTGTAGCAGATCGAAATTAGTACTGTACAAAGGGGCAGACACTCTAGCACGAATAGAACACACTGTAGTGTATCGAGATTATTTGACAGGGGGTATTGTAGCTAAAGTGTTTTTTTATAGCTCAAAAATACTAATGTGTTTTTTCATCATCAAAATATATTTTGAAAACATGAATATTTTCAAAAATACGAAATGTTTTTCAAAATTTGAACTTCTTTTGGAAACACGATCTTTTTTCCAAATTTGAGAACATTTTTTTCGGAAAAACATTTTGATTTTGTAAATATTTTTCAAACTTCAAGGATATTTTTCTGAAAGTGTAAGAATTTTTTCAAAAAGTCAAATAATTTATCAATTTTAAAAAAAATCTTGAAATTATGAAGAATTTTTAAATTTTCCGAATATATTTTTCAGCATGCAAACCTAATTTTTGAGCATTATTCGAAAAACAGAAACATTTTTTCAAGTTTACGAATATTTTTTCAAATTTACTAACATTTTCTGAAAACATTTCTTATTTTCTAGGGCCTGAGCATTTTTTGATTCTCATTTTTTTTCATTTTTCTTCTCCTTTTGTTTATTCATTTTTCTACTTTTTAAATTTATTATTCTTTGTGAAACTTTTTTCAAAAATAAAAAATTGTTTGGCATAACAGAAAATGTTCTTGTTTTCAAATATTCTTTGCAATTTTAAAAATTGTTCTAGAATTTTAGAAAACGTTCTTGTTGTCGATTGTTTTGTTCACAAATTTAAGAAATTTATGGTTTCAAAAAAGTTGATAATTTTTTTAAAGTACGTGGTTTGCAATTTTTGTTCAAAATTTTCATAATTTTTTGGAAATTTGTTTACAATTTTAGAAAAAAGTATTCTAGTTTGTAAAATTTTCATGCACATTTTGAAATTCCAAAATTGTTGGCAACTTTCATGAAATTTTCAGGACAAAAGAAAATGCTCATGCTGATTGATAATGATCGGAAATTATAAATACACTCATCTAAACTAGTGTTTTTAGGACTATGGATAATTGATCCAACTGTTGGAAATCTCAGGACAGATCCCAACTTTTGCAAGCAGGTGGGCATGCCCATTTTAGGCATCCATGCCTGGTTTGAATGACTTCCAACACCGTATGCACGTTGTGACACGTTCTGCCATTAATCGTCCTTTTTTCACCGAGAAAACTTTAGAAATGTGAAACTCGACAAAACCCAAATAATTTGGCATGATGCCTTGAATTGGTCATACAAGACCATAAAAAAAGGGTCAATTAAGGGATGTCGAGAAATGAGGTGCTTTCAAACAGATCCTTCTGGCCTATCTGAATACCCTTCATTGAACATGGTATTTCTTTGAAAATATCAGGACTAACCTAATTTTTGCAAGCAAGTGGGAATACCCATGTTAGGCATCCCCACCAGGTCTAAATGACTTCTAACAACGTACGCATGTTGCGACATGTTCTGCCATTAATTGTCCTCTTTTCGTCGAGAAAACTCCAGGAAATGTATAACTTGTCGAAACCAAAACAACTTGCCATGATGCTTTGAATTGGTCATATGAGGCCCTTGAAAATAATTGGGGTCATTTCAAGGATATCGAGAAACAACAAGCTCTCAGACGGAGCCTTCTGTCCCCCCCCCCTCCCCGAAGCAACTTTGTTTGACATGGTCTATTTTTGTATATCCTTGAAATGATCCAACTTTTTGCCATTGGGTGGGCATGTCCCTCATAGGCATCCATGACAGGTTTGAACAATTTTTGACATCGTATGCAAGTTGCGACACGTCCAGCCTTTTTTCCGTGTTTTCTGACTGAGAAAACTCTAGAAAAATATAAAAATTGTCGAAAACAAACACAATTTTTCATGGTGCCTTGAATTGGTCATACAAGATCATGAAAAATTAAGGCCATTTTAAGGATGTCAAAAAACCACGAGCTCTCAGACGGACCCTTCTGGCCAACCTGAACACCCTCCGTTGAACATGGTGTTTTTATGGACATCGTTGAAATTACCCTAAATTCTTCCACTAGGTGGACATGCCCGTGGTAGGCATTCATGGCAGGTTTGAACGACTTCCAGCACATATGCAGGTTGCGGCATGTCTAACCATTTATCGACTTTTTTTTTACCGAGAAAACTCTAGAAAATGCAACACTTATCGAAAACCCAACCAAATTTGCTTGGTGCCTTGAATTGGTCATACAAGGCCATGAAAAAAATATTGGGGGTATAGATGACTACCATGGGCACGCCACCTGCTCGCAAAAGTTGGGATCATTTCAAGAATGTCCAAAAAAACACCATGTTCAACGTAGCGTGCCCATGTAGGCATCCATGCTAGGTGTGAAGGAAAATGGTATTTAAAATCATAACTTATATAGGTACTAATTGTCATTTTAAGTTTTTAGCATAACTAATAAATACAAAATGATAAAATTGAAAATAGCAAATGTTTTTTTCTAAAAGCATTTAATAAATATTTAAAGGAAAAAATAATTTAAAATCATAATTTTAGAACAGTTACTTAAAAATGTTATTTTGGTATTTCAATTTTTGGAACAGGTTAAAAAATAAAGTTTAAAAAGGAGAAAAAAATTAATTCATGAAAAAAGAAGAAAAATGAAAACATAGAAAAGAAAGGAGAAAATAAATTAATGAAAAATGAAAACATAGAAAAGAAAGAAAAATTCTCGGGCCTTGCCCAACTAAACGACGACAATGCTCGCACCTATTGGATTTTGTTCGGAAATTCAAAAATGTTCCCATTTAACTTTTAAGAAAACAAATGTTCACAAATTTAAAAAATGTTTGGGAAAAATTTAGAACACCTGTTTGATTTCATCTTTTGTTCGCATTCCTGAAAAAATATTTTGAAATTTAATTTTTTGTTCGTGTTCTCCGAAAATGTTTGTTATTTTTTTTCGAAGAAGGGACTTGTTCATCATTGGTAACACGGAGAACACATTTCACAATTTACAGCCGACACAACAACAACAGCAAAAACCTAATCGATTTACTTGCCAATATACAACCAACGATTACAATGTCCCCAACTCAGATCAAGACAGTAGAGGCGCCAGCCAATCCGGCGTCAAAAAGATTGGAGGTCACCTTCCCGTGACACGGCCAATGTATAACTTGCTAAGCATATTACAAACCAAAACACGCACACGGGATTGTATGAAGGCGTGGTTCACACGTAGAGAGAGAAAGCGGACGGACGTATGGTGTAGTTTAGTCATGGATGAAGGATCATCGTGTGTGTTTGTGTTAATAACAGTAGTTAAGTTAATAGACCATGTCGTCGCGGACGACACTGGCGAGGGGCGGGTACGCGTAGGGGCCCTTGAGCCAGGTGTTGGCGATGAAGCGGTAGGGCGCCTCGGTGAGGTGGATGCCGTCCCAGCTGACGTGCGCGTCGGGGTCGTCGCACACCGTGGCACCGGGCAGCCCACACGACGAGCTCATGTTGTAGTTGTACGGGCCTCCGCCACCGCAGCACGCCCTTAGGGCTCCCCTCTTGTACCCTGCAATTCGCCACATATCTCGTTATTAGAGTGACAGTTTTACCGAGTCTCAGTCGATTGAGAATTGGTTATGTCTCAGTCAATGCTATGTTCATTCGATCCTACATGGAGATCCGTGCAAAAATTTCTTTCTGGTTTTTGTTTTGTTTTATATACTATGTCACTTGACTGAGACTTGGCTAAATCTCAGTTGACCTAGACCTAGCTACACCCCTTGAAGTAAATACTCTGTCCTGTTCTTTGTGCTCTATGCTTTTGTTTGTACCTAAAGTTGTCTTTGCGTGATGAGTGAGCGTGCGACGTGTTAATTAGTACTAAGACCATCACTCCCTCAAAAAAAAAGTACTAAGACCATCAGGTATACTACGTGGTTCAGTGAGGTAGAGCAGATGGCATTTGTGTCCCTAATAATGGGGCGGAGATTAAGCCGATGCAGTGCCAGGTTGGCCTGAGCACGGATGGAACCCGGTGTTAGTGTTGTGCCAAGCTAGCTAGCAGATAGCACCAGCAGTGCGTGAGCCGTGAGGAACAGCTATGCGTGCGTGCTGCGTGTCGCGTGTTGGCAGGTGAAGTCACAACGATGTTGCTCTGGCCTCTGACACAGGCGTATCTACAACGCCATCACTCCCCACTGTCCTACTCCTGGGAAGGAACACCAGCCTTGCCTTGTTGCCCTGGCCCTAGCCCGAGATCCCCGCGCGACGCCACTCATCTAAAACTAGCAAAAGGACGGTGGAAGCTCACCACTCGCGCCGGTCTTCTGTGTGGAACTGACATGCTAGCGCGTGACCAGCCCTGAGAGGCTGAACCTGGAACTAACACCCACAAAGGTGGCCGGTGCCCCATTCCCCATTGAAACAGAGGAGAGCAGAGCACCCACACGCTAGCAGCACCAGGAAGCAAGTAGGGATCAATGAAATCAAAGGAGGAAAAGGGAGGTGATCGGCTGACCGTAGAGGTGAGGCGTGCGGGCGAACTGGATGTAGGGGGTGTAGTAGTCGGCGTAGATGATGCGGGCGTCCGGGCGGCGGCGCTGGAGCTGGTCGAGGGCGATGCGGAGCATGGCGTTGTGGTAGAGGGCCACGCTGTTGAACTTCTTGAGGCAGCCGGTGCGCGGGTCGTAGTCGCTGCGGTCCTCGGACGCGTACATGGTGAGCGTGATGGGGATGCAGCCGGCGGGGAGGTTGCCCGGCACCACCACGTGCCGCGCGCCCTCGTCGAGGACCGCCTCGACGCCGCCGATCATCGACTCCACCACCTTGGGCACCATCTCCGTCTTCACCTTGTCCAGGCTCCACTCCGCCTTCCACGCGAAGCTGTAGTCGTTGCCGCCGAACTCGCCGAACACGAACAGCGCCTTGCCGAAAAACTCCTTGCACTCTGCAGATTGTTGAGTTCGTCGGTTCCTTTTTGGTTTTTCGTTTTCAACAAGAAACGGACAAGAAAACTCCTTGTTTACTAGCGGCGCTAATTACGATACCTTGCGGGGAGGAGCAGACGGTCTCCTTGACCTCCTGGAACCACTCGAGCTGGCACTTCATGGAGGTGTTGAAGGGCGGGATGCTCCACACGTTGTTGTCCCGGAAGTACTTGAGCTCCAGAGCCGTGGCGCCCATCACCGCGAAGTTGGCGCCCTGGCTGAAGTTGGTGCCCTTGTTCGCCGACGGCGGCAGCAGCGGCACTCCCAGCGCCTCGGCTGCACGCACGCACACATCAATCAATCCAGCCATCCATCCATCCGGTTCAGCAACTCACGTGTAAACAAACATCCGATCGATCGACGGCCGAGCAGAGCAGGCGAGCACGTACCCAGGAAGTCGATGACGAGGCGGCCGTTGGAGCAGCGGGCGTAGGGCGGCGGGAACTTGGGCATGTTGGGCAGCTTGCCGGAGTTGATGATGACGAAGTTGCCCGTGTCGGAGAAGGAGTCGCCGAAGCTGAATATGGCGTTGTAGTACTGCGGCAGCGGGGCCGCCGCCGCCGCCGAAGCGGCGGCCAGACACAGGAGGATGCACCACGACGACGGCGTCCTCTCCATGGTCACCACCAAAGTTGGCCTCTCACCAAACAGCGCGCGTGCGTGCGGGAGAAAGAAGAGAGAGGGAGAGAGGGGGGAGCGGGCATTGGACGGCTAAAAGAGAGTGCTTAGGGGATTGTTATATAGCAGGGCACATGGATTACAACTTACTACTACTCCTACTACGAGGGTACGTGGTGGTAATTATGCCGCCTTGTTTAAAAAACACCTTTCTCCTCTCGGTGGGTGGCCTATGATCTATGAAAAAAACAGCTATGGGAAGGAAGGAAGGATGAATGGAGATTTGTTTGTTTAGGTTGTACTGTACGTGGCTTTGATGGGAAGGTAGCGAGACATGGAACACATGCCTTGCTTGCCTGGTGGGTTTGTGAGGGCTTGTGTCACCTGGTGACAGCCACGACTCACACGGAAGGGATATGTTATCACCTTCTTCTTAACCGTAATCCACTAGCCGTTAAGGGGGACAAAAACTATTTCGTCCCTGTTGGAAAAGCACATACACACATGCGTCTCCATGTGCAAACTCAATATTTTTCTTGTACGCACAGTAGAGGATAGCGGCGCACTCGCTAGTACTACTATTATACCTACAATCCTTGTTTCAATGATAATAATAAAAAACTTGTTCCAAAAAATTATACCTACAATCCCATCTGTTTTGTAGTGTTTATAACTTTTATGAAAAAAACAAACTTTATGAACTTTGATCATGTTTACGAAGGAAACTATTTATAAACTACAGTGCCATATATACAGTGTGGAAGCATGTCCCATACTCACTCCATTTCAAAATATAGTGCGCCCGCGCTTCCCGAGGTCCAATTTTGACCATAAATTTAACCAAGGAGACCAACTGCGACGGGAGAAAAAATTATATAATTAAAAACTTCTTTCGAATACGAATTCACTGATATAATTTTTGCTCCCGCCGCAATCGGTCTTGATAGTTTAATTTACGGTCAAAGTTGAAGCACGAGGATAGAGTAAGCACTACATTGTGGAATGAAGGGAGTATGATTTATTGATATGCATTTGCTTTTATTTAGATGTTAGACGTATATCCTATAAACTTGGTTAAACTTTATAAATTTTTATCCTTAAAAAAATTGTGAACACTACATTATGAAACAGAGACAATACTAAGAAAAAAAAACAGGAACTCATCAAGATTCCTCCTAGTACTAGCATTATAAGTTTCTCTCCCATGTTCATCTGGGCAGGGCTGAGGGTTAGAGTCAAAGGGAAGAAGGCATCATAATCATACGGCAGGGCACGCAGTAGAGGGGCAGCACTAACACTCTCCCCAGGTAGGCGCTACGCTAGAAAATTATTGAATGTTTGGCTACCTCCATAAACTCCACCACCCCCATCCCTATCCACGCACGACGGTTCATGGCCAGCCACCACACCGGCCGTATCCCCCGTCGTGCCGCGCAATCGAGTCGTATCGCGGCTGCCATTGACACCCACCTACCTGTACAAGGAAAGGCGTAAGTCCTGTTGGTAGACTAGTTTTTATTCACATCTTGGGTGACGCCAACACCTTTAGCCGCGCTTTGTACCGCTCGCCGCTAGAGATCGCGAAAAAGGTTCACTTGACGACCAGCAAAGGTGGCGGGGGCAAAGTGGGAGCGTGGTCTGACCGTGAGATTCCGGCCGCTGGAAGCGGACAAGGGAAGGTTACCGGCCTTTCATTCCTCAACGGCTCGCTAACTGCAGCATGTACAAGTGATTGGGATGTGGGCTCTGTAGAAAGCGTCCGGTTATTCCGTTTGCAGCCGTGCCGATCGATGAGCTTGAGTGCTGATCAAACTGATGAGCAAAAGGTTTCTGAGTGAAATGATGTTCGGCAGAGAGATACTGTAACTACTAAAGGTGCGTGCGTACACATGATGATTGCTCGGCCAATCGCCCATCATAGCTTGGGAAAGAAGGGTACAGAAAAGTGTGGAACGGAAGGCACGAACTCACCCCCGCTATTTGCTCCCGGATGTTTCATCTCGCGAGATGATCACGTTCGGAATGCGACCAACGAGAGAACGGCAGCGATGATCTTTGTTGCACTCCAGTGCAGTGCATCAGTTTGCTTTGCAGAAGAGAGCAATCCAATCCAATTAAGGCCGGCTTTCGTTTCGCCGTCCATGGAAAAGAAAACAAACCAGTAGTGGCGACGGTGCTCCGCCCATAATTTTAGCACCGACAGTATTTAGCCGTCCAGAGACGACGACGCCGCGTTAAATGGTTTGTTAATCGCGGACGCCATGGACTTTGGTGAGGATCCCCGCATGGTTCCGAGCGCCCACAGTTCTTGGTTTCCACCGTCCATCGATCGTGTCTCCTGCATTGCGTGGTGCAGTAATTACCGCGCTCCCCGTCGACCAAACGGACCGTGATCTGGATGCGTTTAGATCAAAGGCGACCCATTTTGTCCGTTTGGTTCATTCGGACACAAAAATTGACCTAACGAGTTAATCCAAACGAACACAGTGTTCGTCCGTTGTCCGTTTCGTGTCCGTTCAGACCCATTTTTATCTCAAATTTAGGACATATTTGGATCCACGACGGACACAAAACGAATGCTTTCTGTGGCCTCCTCGTCCGCCTCCGTCCGCTGCATGGGAGCATTGGCCCATCTATCAGCCACCCACCCATCCCATTCCCGTCTCTCTCCTCCTTTTCTCTTTCTCCCATCCACCCAACAGTGCCCCGCCACCGGCCGCTTCGGCCTCCGTCGCGAGATAGCAGGGAGCAAGGGGGCAGCGCCGGAGAAGCACCGGAGCCGGGGCAACGCCAGGGCAAGCGGATGCTCTCGACGACCTCGCCGCGCAGGCGGCGCACCTCCACAGCGAGAACATGCGCGACCCCATGCTCTCGACGACCTCGCCGGGGCGTGGGCGAGGCACGAGCTGCTGCTGGCGTACAACGCGGGTAGCGTGCGGTGCGCTGCCGGGGCGATAGCTACTGCAGCCCCGACGAGCTGCTGCGGGCGGAGCTCGGGCACGAGTGGCACGGGGCCGAAGCTGCGGGGAGGGGCACGCAGCGCGGGTGGCGTGCGGTGCGCGGCCGGGACGAGAGCTGCTGCAAAGCCGGCGAGGCGCATGCGACGGAGTGCGGGCGCGGTGGTGCGGGAGTTGCGGGGCTGGGCGCGGGGCGAGGCTGCACGGCTGTTGGTTGGAAGCTCGTCGGATGCAGGTCAGATACTCGTCGGATGCTAGTCAGACAATCATTGGATGCTGGCATCAAGCTGTGCACGGAGCCTCTTGACATGAAGCTGCTCGTGATCTGCGTGTGATGTCTACGCGCGGGGCGGCTGCTTGCATGCATGTGCTGGTGCGAGCGCGCGACCGGAGCACGGATGTCGACGGAGGCGACCTAGCGGGGGTGTGACCGAGTTGCAGGGCGGGCGCGGCAAGCTGCAAAACGGGGGTGGGGCATGCGCGACGGGCTCGGCGAGCTGCGGACGGGAGCTCGCGGGCGAGGCGGCGGAGGTGAGCTCGCGGGCGCAGGATGAGGTCGCGCGGGAGCTCGCCCATCAGGTATTTGACTGAATGCCGACACAGATATGCACAAAATGGGTCTGGCTTTTGTTGGGCACATCGACCGATCCAAACGAAAAAGCGGATGCGGACAAGCGGACGGGCGACCCAAACGGATAAAAAACAAACAAAATTAGCGTCCGTTTGAGTCGTCCCTTTGGGGTTGCTTTTAGCGCTTGATTAAGCAAGATTCCTCGTTGACCCCGAAAAAGAAAATCAGCATCGCTGACAGTTCTTCCTTCACCTCCTGAAGAAATATACTTACTGCAACTGCACCGGCTAGCCTTTTGACCTGCACAGCCTTGTGTTGATATTGGAAGGAATCTGAGATGCAGTACAACTTTTGCCTCGAATTGAATGTGGATCTCTAGTTCCAGCATGCCACAACAGTTCTTTTAAACGGAGCAGACCATGAAAATTGCAGTGTTTTTTTTTTTGTGCGAGTAATCGCAGAGTTGTATTTGGCTCACTTGCACTTGCCCTCTTCTGTTGTTGCCGCCCTGCGCTTGCGCGGAATGCCGGAGTGCCTTGTTTCCATTTTTCCATTTGCTTGTTTGTTTCTTGCAGGATGTAGCAAGTTTGCATTTTGCACAACTGACTTGGATACAAAAAAGAAGAGATTTTACGGTGCACTGTACCATGTGATGAAATGCATGGTAGTGTTGGAATTTGCTAGGAGGCCTTTGGCCCAAAGGCCAACTAAAATTCTGAAATTCTTTTGTCTCATTCATACATAATTTATGAGTGGTGTGAGTGGGACTAAAGTTTGGTCCTACCCTAAAAGTTGAGTGAGACATACACCTCTTTATAAGGTGAGCTCTTCACCAATTGTATGAGCATGAGAAGAGGAGACCTACACGGGCGCTGTCGTGGTTCTAAGTCTGACAATAATGTAGGGGGGTAGGTATGGAGAGGCAAGATCTTAGCTATGAAGTAGTTGTAAGCACACGAGATTTACGAGTTCAGACCCTTCTCGGAGGAAGTAATAGCCCTACGTCTCGGAGCCCGGAGGCGGTCGACTAGATTATGCGTGTATGATTTACAGGGATGCGAATCCTTTACACCGAGGAGGGGGGTGGCTTATATAGAGTTCGCCAGACCCCTCCGGCCCTCAGTTATGCAGGGTTTTAAATACATTAAGGTCGGGCGTTACTGGTAACGCCCCTAATAAAGTGCTATGATGACCATAAAAACTACTTAATGACCGACCGTTAGTGTGCGGAGTGACTTTAGGTCTCCTGGCCGTCGAGTGGTTGGATCTTAGTCGAGTGATTGCTTCTTGGTCGAGTGTCTTCGAGTCTGTCGAGTGGAACACCTCCAAGTCGATTGAAAGGTGATTTCTTCTAGAGATGTCTTTGGGTAGGGCAGTTAGGACAGGTCCATGACCCTACCCTAGGTACATAGCTTCATCATTAGCCCCCGAATGGATCGAGGTTTGAGTGGGGAAGGAGTTGAGAACTTCTCCGACGCATTTTTCATGCCATGAGCATATCTTGTTTCGGATCAATGAACCTGAGTGATGACAGCAACTTCCTTTTCAGTCGCCTTGATCCATTCTTAGTTTTCTGTCGAGTGAGTTTCTTTACTTGAAAAGCTCTGAGTGACAGTGTGGAGGAGATCTTCCGTTTGACAAGCTTTTCTGCTGCCCGCAGATTTCGCGAGATTCAAATTTTGGGAAGCGCGCGGGACGGGGGAGGCCGCAGTAATCGGATGGGATAGGGCGGGGCCGCCTCGATCTCCGCGCCACCTTTTTCGCCACGTATCGCGCGCGCGATTGTTACGGGATTTGACAGGACCGTCCGGGCCTACCAGTCAGCCACTCGGAAGCGACCTCATATAAGGCGTCGGACCGGGGTTTCTTGAACAGTGCGTTCCCATTTCCTCTTCTCCTCTTCAGGCTTCTTCGTCGCGCTCGCTCTCGCCCCAGCGCCGCCGCTCCGTACGCGTCTCGCCGGCGACGATGGGGAAGGAGAAGACGGCGGCTCTGTAGCGGGCGAAGAAGGCGACGGCAAAGGCGAAGGGGAAGGCGACCAGTCGGGGTGGATCTTCGTCGCGAGCCGGCCTGCCGAAGGGCTAGATCCAGGGCGACTAGATCCGCTCGGCGATCCGCCAAGAAGACCTCGACGACCTAGCCGATGGAGGGCTGATCCCCCATGGATCGGCGCGGCTTCCGGGGAAGGAATCCGAGCCGCAATCTCGGGAGGGTGAGCGCGTTCTCCTTGCCACCCACGTCGACCGTGGATTTTCCTTGCCTCCTCACCCTTTCTTTCGGGGATTTCTGAATTTCTTTGGGGCACAACTCCACCACTTCACTCCCAACACAATCGTGTATCTCGCTGCTTTCGTGTCTTTGTGCAAGAATTTCTTGGGTTGTCGGCCTCACTGGGGTCTTTTCAAGCACATTTTCACCTGTCGTTCTCAGACGGTGAAAAAGGCCAATCCGAGTGATGAGAGAACACAAGTGATTCAAATGTGTGGGGGTCTTGGTGTTCAGATGAGAGGGAAAAGTTCCTTTTCAGCCATGATTCTTCCCGACTCGGTCCGCGGATGGCAGTCGAGCTGGTTTTACTGCAAAGACCAGCCGACGCTAGGGCAGTCGACTGGCCTCCCTCCTTTTACCATGGACCGAGTGAGGAAACCCTCCTCTTTGAAGGTGCTCCTGGAGGAGAAGGCGCAGGTTAGGGTGCTGGTCGAACGAGTGGTCCAGTTTATCCGTGACGGGGTCACCGGTATGGATCTCTTGGAGGTTTTCCTTCGGCAGCGCATCCAGCCTCTTCAAGCCCGAGACCATCCGATGTGGATGTATTCGGGTCTTGACGACACCACTCGGATTCACCTGGAGGAGGTCGATGACGACACACTGGAGAAGTGGCTGTCGGGCATCACCGGAAACAAGGACTGTTGGGGAACGCAGTAATTTCAAAAAAATTCCTACGCACATGCAAGATCATGGTGATGCATAGCAACGAGAGGGGAGAGTGTTATCTACGTACCCACGCAGACCGACTGTGGAAGCGTTGACGCAACGTAGAGGAAGTAGTCGTACGTCTTCTCGATCCGACCGATCCAAGCACCGTTACTCCGGCACCTCCGAGTTCTTAGCACACGTACAGCTCGATGACGATCCCCGAGCTCCGATCCAGCAAAGCATCGGGGAGGAGTTTCGTCAGCACGACGGCATGGTGACGATCTTGATGTTTTACCGTCGCAGGGCTTCGCCTAAGCACCGCTACAATATGATCGAGGTGAAATATGGTGGCAGGGGGCACCGCACACGGCTAAGGAACGATCTCAAGGATCAACTTGTGTGTCTAGAGGTGCCTCCCTGCCCCCGTATATAAAGGATCCAAGGGGGAGGGGGCGGCCGGCCAGGAGGAGGGCACAGGAGGAGTCCTACTCCTACCGGGAGTAGGACTCCCCCCCCAATCCTAGTTGGAATAGGATTCCTCGAGGGGGAAAGAGAGAGAGGGGGGGCCGGCCACCTCTCCTTGTCCTAATAGGACTAGGGGAGGGGGGAGGCGCGCGGCCCACCTTGGGCTGCCCCTTTCTTCTTTCCACTAAAGCCCACTAAGGCCCATATAGCTCCCGGGGGGTTCCGGTAACCTCCCGGTACTCCGGTAAAATCTCGATTTCACCCGGAACACTTCCGATATCCAAACATAGGCTTTCAATATATCAATCTTTATGTCTCGACCATTTCGAGAGTCCTCGTCATGTCCGTGATCACATCCGGGACTCCGAACTAACTTCGGTACATCAAAATGCATAAACTCATAATAACTGTCATCGTAATGTTAAGCGTGCGGACCCTACGGTTCGAGAACAATGCAGACATGACTGAGACACATCTCCGATCAATAACCAATATCGGGACCTGGATGCCCATATTGGCTCCTACATATTCTACTAAGATCTTTATCGGTCAGACCGCATAACAACATACGTTGTTCCCTTTGTCATCGGTATGTTACTTGCCCGAGATTCGATCGTCGGTATCCAATACCTAGTTCAATCTCGTTACCGGCAAGTCTCTTTACTCGTTCCGTAATACATCATCTCACAACTAACATATTAGTTGTAATGCTTGCAAGGCTTATGTGATGTGCATTACCGAGAGGGCCCAGAAATACCTCTCCGACAATCGGAGTGACAAATCCTAATCTCGAAATACGCCAACCCAACATGTACCTTTGGAGACACCTGTAATGCTCCTTTATAATAACCTAGTTACGTTGTGACGTTTGGTAGCACCCAAAGTGTTCCTCCGGCAAACGGGAGTTGCATAATCTCATAGTCATAGGAACATGTATAAGTCATGAAGAAAGCAATAGCAACATACTAAACGATCGGGTGCTAAGCTAATGGAATGGGTCATGTCAATCAGATCATTCAACTAATGATGTGACCTTGTTAATAAAATAACAACACTTTGTTCATGGTTAGGAAACGTAACCATCTTTGATTAATGAGCTAGTCAAGTAGAGGCATACTAGTGACACTCTGTTTGTCTATGTATTCACACATGTATTATGTTTCCGGTTAATACAATTCTAGCATGAATAATAAACATTTATCATGATATAAGGAAATAAATAATAACTTTATTATTGCCTCTAGGGCATATTTCCTTCAAGGACAACCCCAGAGGAGCCAGGAGAGTTCCTCCATTCGACCAGTCCCATGAACCAGAAAAGGTCCGATTCTGAGCTTTTGATTGTAATCTGAATTCACTCGCGCAGCTGTCTATACTACGTCGACTGACTTTATTCTTCCTGCTTTCTTTCAGGCCCTTATCGAAATGTATTCAATGCCCAACGGAGAGTAAGAGCAAGACCTGGAAGAAGAGGCGAGCGGCGGCGACAATGGCGAATGGTATTCTGACGGTGAAGGAGACGAAGAAAGCGACGACCCGAGTGACGAAGAAGAAGTCGAGTCGCCTCCTCGCAGGGAGAGGCGATCCAAGCTTGACCAAGAACGACCGAGCGCCCGTGAAAAGGCGATTGCTCAGGCTGGTCAGTCTTCAAAGCGTCCTCAGACCTCTTCACCAACCCCAATCGAAAAAGCGTCAAAGCATCCCAAAGTTGCAGAGCAGAAGCCTCGGAAGGCGTTGCCGAAGATTAAGATTGACATCCCCGTCGCTTCTGCGTGAGTGTCTCCCTTTGTATTCACTCGACGCCTCGTGCTGTTTGTTTTTTATTGATTTAACCAGACGAACTTTGCAACTGGCAGCGCTGCTACTTCCGGGACCTCAGCTTACAGGGACGAGGATGAGGTAATGGAGGATGCGGTCACTTCCAATCTGGGTATGATTTCTGTCATTCTGCCTTTATTTGGTCGACTCAACTGCAATGTGTACCATTGGGTGATGTGATTTTGGCGATTGATCTTTGAACAGCTCCTAACATTATTGACCTCCCCGATGATGATGATGAAGAGCCTGAGAGGCCTTTGTTGAGGAAAAATAGGCAAGCTCCTGCAAGCAAGGTGCCACAGTCGATGCCAAGGGCGAAACCAGTCGTTCAGGATGCTGGTGATGCCAATCGGGGTTCTGTTACCTTCGTCGTACCATTGTCGAGTGCCTTGCCTTCTTCATCGACTGCTCAAGCCCCTGCCGACCCACCTTCAGTTTTTGCGACCCATCATGTCCCAGAGGACGAAGTGAATGCTGCCAAGGAAGCCATACGCTAGGCGGGCATTATGATGGAGAAGATGAAGACGGTGCGGGACGCCAGTCAGGCCGCCTACGACGCCAACTCGGCTCTCTAAAGCAACGTTCAGGTTAGTTGGTCACCGCTTGTTCTGCTAGGATATGCTATCTGAAGACTCTCTTTCCGATTTTTTTTGCATCTGTACACCCACTCGGTGCGTCGATTGAATTTTTGAACTAGTGGGGGCATGCTGAGTGCACCCACTGGGTGTAGTCCCTGAGACTACGGTGGACTGCTAGCAGTCGACTGTAGTCTTTGTATTTTGATTCTTTCGCTCGACTTGGTCTGGCCGCGTCGAGTGTAAACCGAACTGGTAGTTTATCTCCTCCACTTGGTCTGGGCGAGTGGGATCAGAACCGGTGGGGGCACGCCAAGTGCACCCACTGGGTGTAGTCCCCGAGACCGCGGTCGACTGCTGGCAGTCGACTGTGGTCTGAGTTCTATGGTCTGAATTCTTCTTTCTTGACGGTGCAATTGTTCTTTCTCTCTCTTTTTTTACTCCCTGCACTCGACTCCGGCGGGCCGGTCGAGTGGGATCAGAACCGGTGGGGGCACGCAAAGTGCACCCACTGGGTGTAGTCCCCGAGACTATGGTGGACTACGGGCAGTCGACCGTAGTCTTAGTATTTATTGTCTTTGTCGTTTTTCATTGTAAAATAACTTCTCCTCCCTGATTGCAGAAATCTTGTGATCTTGGAGCTCGCTTTGCTGACTTGGAGAAACAGCAGATCCAACTAAACCTTGACTTGGAATTGGCCAAGACAGAGCTGCAAAAGGCCAAGGACGACGCCAATGGTAAGACGAGCTTGTCGACTGATTTGTCTTAGGCTTGAGTACCCTTCTGCTCTTTCTGAATCAAGCACCATTTCTTTGCAGAAAAACTGAGAGAAGCTCTGGCGAAGAAGGATCAGGATTTGGCTGCTACTCAAAAGAAAGCTGACGACAGAACCGCTCTGGCTGAACAGAAACTGGCTTCAGTCGGCCAATTGGAGGAAGAGAACACCAAGATGAAATCTGCCCTGAACAAAGCCAACAAGGAGTGCACGCGCTTGAAGAAGGACAACCTCAACCTGTACGAGCAGATGGAAGGCATCGCTCGCAGGAGGGACGATCTGGAGAGCTATCTGAGGAGCCTTGCCAAGAAGTTGTTCATCAAGCTTGAAGGTATACATTTTGTTCCGACTGATGTTTTTTTGTCGACTCAGCATACAAAAATTGACTTACCCTTGGATCGTGAATGCAGAGTTTTGCCAGAACTTCGAGGAGGAGATTGGGCGGATTGAGCCAGGTTTGGACCCAATCAATTCTCCCGTGAAAGATGAAACTGCCATGAATCTGCTCCGACTGGAATCCCGCATCGACGGCGTTGTGGACTACTTGGCTCGACTGAAGGTCGCCACGTCACAGATCGACACGACACTTTGGCCAGAGGCCACGTTCTAGAATGATCTTGAGTCCCTGATGACTCGACTTAACGAGATCCCTGATCGAGTGCAGGAGTGGAAGAAATCTTCTGCCCGGTGTGGTGCTGATGTGGCTCTGTCTTTGGTTCGTGTCCACTGCAAGGTGGTGCGACAAGATAAGCTAGCAGCAATCAAGGTCGCCAACACCCAGAGGCATGACTTCCGATCTTTTATGGAGACTTTTATTGCTGCAGCCACTCGGATCACCGACGGCGTCGACCTGGACGAGTTCGTCGAGCCTGCCAGTCCTCCTCCTGCGGAGTGAACAAACTTTTATGCCCCACCTTAAATTTGCCTCGGAATGCCGAGTGGTTTTTGTAACCGTTAAACTCTTTCGGGCTGAATGCCCGAGCACTTCGATCTGTGGTCTGGAACCTTTAGGATTTATCTGAACTTGGTTTATCGTTGAATATCTTCATGAATCCTCCATCGAGTGGAACTCGTTCTTCACTCGAGACGACTTTTGTATTTGTGGTGCAGCTCCGAAGGAGAAGGTAGTAGTCGACCTGCACCTCGTCGTCCTTGCGGGTCGGTGATGGAGCGCACGTTGTGTTTGTGGCGGAGCTCCGAAGGAGAAGGTGGCAGTCGACCTGCACCTGTGGGATTGAGCGCACGTTGTATTTGTGGCGAAGCTCCCAAGGAGAAGGTGGCAGTCGACCTGCACCTCGCCGTCCTTGAGGATTGAGATGGAGCGCACGTTGTGTTTGTGGCGGAGCTCCGAAGGAGAAGGTGGCAGTCGACCTGCACCTCATCGTCCTTGCGGAGTGGGATGGAGCGCACGCTGTATTTGTGGCGAAGCTCCCAAGGAGAAGGTGGCAGTCGACCTGCACCTCGTCGTCCTTGCGGATTGAGATGGAGCGCACGTTGTATTTGTGGCGAAGCTCCCAAGGAGAAGGTGGCAGTCGACCTGCACCTCGTCGTCCTTGCGGATTGAGATGGAGCGCACGTTGTATTTGTGGCGAAGCTCCCAAGGAGAAGGTGGCAGTCGACCTGCACCTCGTCGTCCTTGCGGAGTAGGATGTGTTTCGTACTTAGGCGAGTACTGGACTGCAGCTAAGCCTCCGAGTGGGAGGGTCGCTCTCCACTCGGTAGGATTTTTCAAACTTAGGCGAGTACTGGACTGCAGCTAAGCCCCCGAGTGGGAGGGTCGCTCTCCACTCGGTAGGATTTTTCAAACTTAGGCGAGTACTGGACTGCAGCTAAGCCCCCGAGTGGGAGGGTCGCTCTCCACTCGGTAGGATTTTTCAAACTTAGGCGAGTACTGGACTGCAGCTAAGCCCCCGAGTGGGAGGGTCGCTCTCCACTCGGTAGGATTTTTCAAACTTAGGCGAGTACTGGACTGCAGCTAAGCCCCCGAGTGGGAGGGTCGCTCTCCACTCGGTAGGATTTTTCAAACTTAGGCGAGTATTGGACTGCAGCTAAGCCCCCGAGTGGGAGGGTCGCTCTCCACTCGGTAGGATTTTTCAAACTTAGGCGAGTACTGGACTGCACCTAAGCCCCCGAGTGGGAGGGTCGCTCTCCACTCGGTAGGATTTTTCAAACTTAGGCGAGTACTAGACTGCAGCTAAGCCCCCGCATGAGAGGCTGGCTCGCCACTCGGTAGGATTTTGAAATACTTAGGCGAGTACTGGACTGTAGCTAAGCCCCCGAGTGGGAGGCTGGCTCGCCACTCGGTAGGATTTTCAAATACTTAGGCGAGTACTGGACTGCAGCTAAGCCCCCGAGTGAGAGGCTGGCTCGCCACTCGGTAGGATTTTCAAACACTTAGGCGAAACAGGTTCACAGCTAAGCCCCCGAGTGGGAGGCTGGCTCACCACTCGGTAGGATTTTCAAATATTTAGGCGAGCACTGGACTGCAGCTAAGCCCCCGAGTGAGAGGCTAGCTCTCCACTCGGTAGGATTTTCAAACACTTAGGAGAAATGGGTTCGCAGCTAAGCCCCCGAGTGGGAGGCTGGCTCACCACTCGGTAGGATTTTCAAATACTTAGGCGAAACGGGTTCGCAGCTAAGCCCCCGAGTGGGAGGCTGGCTCACCACTCGGTATGAAATTATTTTACAAACTTAGGTGAAACAGATTCGCAGCTAAGCCACCCACTGGGGGGATTTCTCACGCAAACAAAAACGATAACAATCACTGGGAAAATTACAACGCTCTTGTCTTTGATAAATAAACTACAGGAGTTTTTCTTATTACATCTCATCCGAGTGAGAATTCAAGTATAAAAGGGGCGGAGCAGCTCCGCATTCCAGGCTCATGGCTCATCAATCTGGCGATTGACATTATAAAGGTGATACGCTCCATTGTGGAGGACTCTGGTGACTATGAAGGGACCTTCCCAAGTAGGAGCGAGTTTGTGTGGTTTCTGCTGATCCACTCGGAGGACCAAGTCTCCTTCTTGGAAGGCTCGACTCTTCACATTTCTGGCATGGAATCAACGCAAGTCTTGCTGATAGATGGTCGATCGGATCATGGCCATTTCTCTTTCTTCTTCCAGGAGGTCGACTGCGTCCTACCGGGCTTGTTCTGCCTCATCTTCAGAGTAGAGCTCGACTCGGGGTGCGTTGTGAAGCAGGTCACTCGGCAAAACTGCTTCGGCTCCGTAGACCAGAAAGAATGGGGTTCTTCCAGTCGATCGGTTCGGGGTTGTCTTCAATCCCCAAAGAACTGATGGAAGCTCGTCGACCCATGCACCTGCTGCGTGCTTGAGATCGCGCATCAGTCGGGGTTTCAGTCCTTTGAGAATTAAGCCATTTGATCTTTCCGCTTGTCCATTCGACTGGGGGTGAGCGACTGAAGCGTAGTCGACTCGTGTGCCTTGAGAGGTGCAAAAGGCTCTGAATTTGTCAGAATCGAAGTTTGACCCATTGTCAGTGATGATGCTGTGCGGAACTCCATATCTGAATATCAACTCTCTGATGAAACTGATAGCAGTGCAAGCATCAAGATTCTTGATAGGCTTAGCTTCGATCCATTTGGTGAACTTGTCGACTGCCACTAGCACATGAGTGAAACCGCTTCTGCCCGTTCTCAGTGGTCCAACCATGTCCAGTCCCCAAACAGGGAAGGGCCAGACGAGTGGAATGGTTTTCAGGGCTGACGCGGGTTTGTGCGACATATTGGAGTAAAACTGACATCCTTCACATTTGTCGACTATCTCTTTCGCCATTTCATTTTCCCTTGGCCAGTAGAATCCCGCTCGGTATGCTTTAGCCACAATGGTCCGAGAGGATGCATGATGACCATAGGTCCCCGAGTGGATATCATCAAGGATTATCTGACCTTCTTCTGGTGTTATACACTTCTGACTGACTCCAGTCGCGCTTTCTCTATACAACTGTCCCTTTATGACTGTAAAGGCCTTGGATCGACGGACGATCTGTCGAGCCTCTTCTTCGTCCTTTGGGAGTTCTTTTCTTAGGATGTACGCGATGTACGGTATTGTCCAGTCAGGAGTGATGACCAAAACTTCCATGATCAGGTCGACCACAGCTGGAACTTCAACTTCAGTCGGATCCGTGGCACTTTTTTGCTGTGGGGCTTCTTCAGTGAAGGGATCCTCCTGAACTGATGGTGTGTGGATGTGTTCCAAAAACACATTGCTGGGAATGGCTTCTCTTTTGGAACCTATTTTCGCCAAATCATCAGCTGCTTGATTTTTCAGTCGGGGTATGTGATGAAGTTCTAACCCCTTGAATTTCTTCTCCAGCTTTCTCACTGCATTGCAATAACCAGTCATGGCTGGACTTCTGACGTCCCATTCCTTCATCACCTGATTAACCACCAAATCTGAGTCGCCATAGACCATGAGGCGACGGACGCCGAGTGAAATGGCCATGCGCAACCCATATAAAAGTGCTTCATATTCTGCCTCGTTATTGGAGGAATCAAAGTGGATTTGAAGAACATATCTGAGCTTATCTCCTTGGGGGGAGACCAATACTACCCCGGCACCGGAACCATTCAACATTTTGGAACCTTTGAAGAACATGGTCCAATGCTCCGAGTGAACCTGAGTCGGCAGTTGCTGTTCAATCCACTCAGCGATGAAATCTGCTATTGCCTGGGACTTGATAGCTTTCTTTGCCTCAAACTTGATATCTAGAGGAAGGATTTCAATCACCCATTTTGCCACTCAACTAGTTGCGTCTCTGTTGTGCAGGATCTCTGACAATGGAGCGTCGCTGACGACTGTAATGGAATGATCAGAGAAGTAGTGAGCAACCTTCTTTGTGGTCATATAAATCCCATATACAAGCTTCTGATAATGAGGATATCTTTGCTTCGACGGGGTCAAAACTTCAGAAATATAATATACTGGGCGCTGAACTTTGAAGGCTTTTCCTTCTTCCCGCTCGACCGTAAGTACCGTACCGACGACTTGTCCCGTGGCTGTGATGTAAAGCAGCAAAGGCTCTTTGCTGATTGGGGCAGCAAGCACCGGCTGGGTGGAGAGCAGAGCTTTGAGCTCTGCAAACGCTGCATCAGCTTTAGGAGTCCACTCGAACTTGTCTGACTTCTTCATCAATCGGTAAAGAGACAATGCCTTTTCACCGAGACGAGAGATGAATCGACTTAAAGCGGCCAAGCAACCAGTAAGCTTCTGGACGTCGTGCACTCGCACAGGACTTTTCGTTCGGAGTATAGTACCGACTTTTTCTGGATTGGCGTCGATTCCCCGTTCGGAAACGAGGAAACCGAGGAACTTTCCGCCAGGAACTCCGAATGTACACTTTGATGGATTAAGCTTGATATCATACCTCCTGAGGTTGGCAAAGGTTTCAGCAAGGTCAGTCAGCAGGTCGGAACCCTTCCGTGACTTGACCACAATATCATCCATGTATGCTTCCACATTCCGACTGATTTGAGTGAGCAAACACTTCTGAATCATCCTCATGAATGTGGCTCCGGCATTCTTGAGGCCGAACGGCATGGTAACATAACAGAAGCACCCGAATGGAGTGATGAAAGCTGTTTTGATCTCGTCAGGTCCATACAGATGGATCTGATGGTACCCGGAATAGGCATCTAAAAAAGACAGTCGCTCACATCCCGCAGTCGAGTCGACTATCTGGTCGATGCGGGGGAGAGGAAAATGATCTTTCGGGCAGGCCCGATTGATATGTTTAAAGTCAATGCACATGCGAAGTGACTTGTCCTTCTTGGGGACCATGACAACATTGGCGAGCCACTCGGAGTGGTAGATCTCTCGGATGAACTCCGCTGCTAAGAGCCGAGCCACCTCCTCACCAATAGCCTTTCTCTTCTGGACGGTGGACCGTCGGAGATGTTCTTTGACATGTTTTACTTTTGAGTCGACTCGTAGGCGGTGCTCAGCCAGCTCCCTGGGAACACCCGGCATGTCAGAAGGCTTCCATGTGAAAATGTCCCAGTTCTCACGGAGGAACTGGATGAGCGCTTCTTCCTATTTGGAGGTGAGTGTTGTTGAGATATGAGTCGGAGCAGCACTGGGATCGGTCGGGTGAATGTGAGCCGGCTTTGTTTCGCCAGACGACTGAAAAGATGATTCTGTAGCGGGCTTCTTGGCTTGCAACAAATCACTCGGGTCTGTAGTCTTCTGGTATTCCTGCAGCTCCACCACTGCCATCTGAGCATCAGCGATCTTTGAACCTTTCTGAAAACACTCTTCTGCTTTCTTCCGATTACCCGTAATAGTGATCACACCTTTGGGACCAGGCATCTTCAATTTGAGATACACATAACATGGTCGAGCCATGAAGCGGGCATAAGCCGGCCTGCCCAAAATAGCGTGATAAACACTCTGGAAATCCACAACCTCGAACGTCAACTTTTCTTTGCGGTAGTTCTTGGAATCACCGAAAACCACATCAAGAGCAATTTGGCCAAGCGACTCAGCCTTCTTCCCAGGAATGACTCCCTGGAAACTCATGTTGCTGGTACTGAGTCTGGACATCGGAATGCCCATCCTTTTCAGTGTCTCAGCATATAGTATGTTCAAACCACTGCCACCGTCCATCAAGACTTTGGTCAGTCGAGTGCCTTCAACAACTGGTTCGACCACCAAAGCTTGCCTCCCAGGGGTGGCAATATGCGTTGGGTGATCGTACTGGTCGAATGTGATGGCAGTCTGAGACCACTTCAGATAACTGGGTGTCGCCGGAGCAACCATATTCACCTCACGGTTGATAACTTTCAGTCAACTTTTGCTTTCAACATCAGCAAAAATCATCAAGGTGGAATTGACCTAGGGGTATCCATCATCACTGTCTTCCTTGTCCTCAACTTTGTCCGACTCCTTTTCCTTATCTTTGGGCTGTTTGCCCTGGAACTGCTGGATCAAGAGCCGACACTGTCGAGTGGTATGTTTCGGGTAAATGAACTTACCCTCTTCATCTTTCTTGGTGTGGATGTGACATGGCAAATCCAACACATCATTTCCGTCTTGGTCTTTAACTTTCTTGGGGTTCCAAGGCCCTTTGGGTTTCCCCTTAAAATTTCCTTGAGTCACAGCCAAGGCCTCCCCAGGAGCAGCTGGCTCGGCTTTCCGCTTCTGTTTCCGATTGGAATTTCCTCCTCCGGTTTCTTGGACGACTGACTTGTGTTTGCCACTCCGAAGTCGATCCTCATCTTCACCATTAGCGTACTTGGTGGCAATCTCCATCATCCGATTCAGAGACATGTCTCCGGTTCGACCGAATTTCAGATCCAGTTCCCTGTACTTGACGCCTTCTTTGAAGGCACAAACTGCTTGGTGATCAGGTACATTCTCTACCGTGTGATGTAACGTGATCCATCTCTGGATGTAATCCCTCAAAGTTTCATTCGGCTTCTGCACGCAAGATCGCAGTTCCGTCAGCCCTGCCGGTCGCTTGCATGTTCCTTCAAACATGGTGACAAACACTTGGGCGAGATCTTCCCAAGTGTAAATGCTGCTGGGTGCTAACTGATTTAGCCACGCTCTGGCCGAACCCTCCAACATGAGAGGCAGGTGCTTCATGGCCACTTCATCATTGCCACCACCAATCTGGACAGCCACTCGGTAGTCTTCAAGCCAAGTATCGGGCTTGGACTCACCAGTAAACTTACTGACTCCAGTCGCCAACCTGAAGTTGGGAGGAATCACAGCGGCCCTGATGGCTCTACTAAAGCACTCTGGCCCCGAAACATGTACTCTGCTGCTGGTAGGTGCATCTCTGTCGTGACCTTCTCGGTGGGCTTTGTTCCTGTCGACCAAACCTTGAACGAGAATGGATCTTGCATCAAAGCCTGGTTCCCTGGGGTCGACTGGAAACCTTCGCCCAACACTATGAGGGCGCCTGTCATCCTGCTGTCGAGGCACATACTATCCACTCCTCGGGGGAGGGGTGGGCACTCGACGTCGATCGTCACGATCGAAACGGTGATCATACTGCTCACGGTTCCCGTACTGATCACGCCGGTTCCCACGCCCCTCACGCCTCGGGGGCGATCTTGGGCTATGAGCCGACTGGACTGTGTCTGCAGCAATGGATCTGCTATGAATCCTGTTCCGCGACTGAGAAACAGCGGAATTCTGGTCTCCTGCTGCCCGGAGTAATGCTCTGATCTGCATCAAGCCTCTGCCAGCCTCTGACTGGGAAGGCTGAATCGACTCTGCTATACAGGCTGCAGCTGCTAAATTCTGAATCGGAGTTCGATATACCTGCGGGGGCGGAAAGAGCTGACGTCGACTGGACTCTGGAACCCGTTGTCGCGCACGCTCATTGAGTGCTCGTTGGAGGTTCTCCAGTCGAGTGCGCTTGGCCAAGTTTGCCAGGCGTGCGTCCTCCAAGGCACGAGCTTCGGGGGTTTCTCCAACGATAGGAGTGTGCAGTGCATCCATGTTCCGGCGACGAAGTTCTTCTCTCTGCAGCGACGTGAGAGGCTCGGGGAGATATTCCTCATGGGGACGCGACGGGTCGCCTCCACCTGCGCCTCCGTCGATGCGGGGAAAACCGGGAGGACTGGGCGGTCTATCGACCATCAGAACCTCCGCCGCCGGATCACTGCTGTCGCACTCGGATGTGGTCTCTGCGGAGCCAGTCGACAGGTCGAACAGGCCGTAGAGGGATTCGTCGGGCTCGATCGCCACGACTTGAGGGGTGGCCGACTGGCGTGCCATCGCGTGTCTCACCCACCGCTGAAGTCTTGTCCGACCGGAGCGCTTGCGCCGACGGGAAACAGGGAGGGAGGACAACACAGGAGCCGACCGATAATGGGTCGACGATTGCCGCAAGAGGACGCCGCGGGCGTATGCACGAAAGTGCGTTGCCCCACGGACAGGGAGTGCGTCTACGTCGAGCGGAGCCTCCTGAAGCCAAGCGGAGTCGTCGGCGATGAACGTGAGCGCGCCGAGACGGATCTCGCAGCCCTCCACCAAAACTCCGCCAGAAACCATGATGATTTGGATCGGAAAAGATCGCAACTCCTCCAACAAATCGCTAAAACACCTGCCCCACGGTGGGCGCCAACTGTCGTGGTTCTAAGTCTGACAGTAATGTAGGGGGTAGGTATGGAGAGGCAAGATCTTAGCTATGGAGTAGTTGTAAGCACACGAGGTTTACGAGTTCAGACCCTTCTCGGAGGAAGTAATAGCCCTACGTCTCGGAGCCCGGAGGCGGTCGACTAGATTATGCGTGTATGTTTTACAGGGGTGCGAATCCTTTACACTGAGGAGGGGGGTGGCTTATATAGAGTTCGCCAGACCCCTCCGGCCCTCAGTTATGCAGGGTTTTAAATACATTAAGGTCGAGCATTACTGGTAACGCCCCTAATAAAGTGCTATGATGACCATAAAAGCTACTTAATGACCGACCGTTAGCGTGCGGAGTGACTTTAGGTCTCCTGGCCGTCGAGTGGTTGGATATTGGTCGAGTGATTGCTTCTTGGTCGAGTGTCTTCGAGTCTGTCGAGTGGAACACCTCCAAGTCGATTAAAAGGTGATTTCTTCTAGAGATGTCCTTGGGTAGGGCAGTTAGGACAGGTCCATGACCCTACCCTAGGTACATAGCTTCATCAGGCACTCCTCCTCCTCGCTCGCCTCGCCCCGACGCGGGTTGCGGGATTGAGCCGAGGACAGAGCTATGCACGTTGCCATTTCTGATTCTTTTGGATCACAACTCGGATGTGGGCTTACTCCCACGACCTACCCGGCCCGCACTATATAGTCAGGCAGACTCTACCCTAGCTGCCACCATATCGTATGGTTTCGCACCACCATTCCAGATCATTGTGCCGCTACGCAAGTCTTCTCCATCGCCCCTTTCGGCGTGCACCGCGAGAAGGGACAGCAGGCCTCCGGAACCCCGCCTCTCGTGATCCTGTACGGGAGAGGGGCGATCAGGTTTTTGGGGAGCGCACTCGCGCAACTGCTGGCAGCGAGGACTTCACCGACGATGACTTCTTCCCCGACCTCGGCAACCTCTTCCTCAACGACATGGGTGACAACCTCAACGCCATTGGTGCTACTACTCCCGTTGCACCGTATGTGTTCTTGTCCTTCTTGTTCGAGATCGTGCTAGAATTCATATTTCTAGTCTGTGCCCTAGATTCGATCTGTTCTCTACTATGCTAGTCCGCATGATTAGTTTAGTCTTTGTTATTGCTGTCATGATTTATTTAGTGCTTATCCGGATTAATTGTTGTAGTAATTTGCTCATATATTCAACAATCCAAAAGCCTGATATAGGCAATTTGCTCCGAGTGGTTTTGCTGTGCATCTGAAGCCGCCTACTTTTAAGGGCATGCAATATAAGAGGTGGCGCACGAGAGCAATTTACTCGTTCCAGACCATGTACTGTTATGACGCTGCCAAGGGCAAGCCTGAGGGCAATCTTGAACCTGCACAGCAGGAAGCTTTTGAGAAGATCGATACCCTCTTTAAAGGTGCCCTTCTAAGTGTTCTCGATGATTTCATTGTGGATTCATATATGTCGTCTGACAACGGCAAGGACATGTGGGCTGCGCTGGCAGCGAGTTGTATGTCATGGAGCAATTCTATGACTACAAGATGACTGACGAGCGCTCTGTTGTCTAGCAGGCTCATGAGATATAGTCGCTTGCAAAAGAACTTGAGTACTTCAAGTGTGTGTTTCCGGATAAATTTGTTGCCGGAGGCATCATTGCCAAGCTTCCACCTTCGTGGAACAATTTTGCTACTTCCCTGAAACATAAGAGACGGGAGTTTTCCGTTTCGGATCTCATTGGTAGTCTTGATGTTGAAAAGAAGGTGAGAGCAAAGGACACACGTGCTTGAGTTGCTAAGGGAGCTTCTAGTGCCCACATGGTACAAAAAAAGAACTTCCATGCCAACAAATTCAAAAACAACAAGAACAAAACTCAGGGCAAAGGCAAATTTGATACAAAGAACAAGCCGCCACATTCTACCAACACTACTAGGGAAAAGGCTAGCAGCAGCACGGGTTTTAGGTGTATCAGTAGCGCGGGTACCGGCGCTACTAATAAGGCGCTATAGCTAACACGTAGCAGTAGCGCGTGCTCACAAGCGCTACTGCTACATAAGTGTAGCAGCAGCGCTCCTAGTGGAAGCTTGCTACTGCTAATAGCTATAGCGTGCTTCTCCTGTACGCGCTACTGCTACTACCGCGCTGCTGCTAACTTTTCTCCACTCGCTACTGCTAATTTTAGTAAAAAAAATCGGCGTATTTGTTTTGTATTTGAATAGGCTTTATAGAAGAATCTTTGGCACATACAAATGTCATCATGATACACATACAAATGCCTGTGAGACCACAAATGTAATCATAGCATATACATACAAATAGTCTCATCATAATCATCATCCAACACAAAGTGGTATCTTGTCATCATCTCGAAAATAGCGATACATGCAAGTCTCGAATACTTGCAACTACAACGTCATCCATCTAAACAAAGGGATACGCGAGAAGAGCTATCACTATGAGTGAGAGCGGAGCTATGCGGTACATGAGGTGGCGGTTACGAGTCCTCTCTCGCGCTAGCGTGAACCTCAAGTAACTAGCTTCTCCTTCTTGTCTGCTTTTGAAGCCTTCATGGCTGGTGCCCGAGAACCCATTCACTTGCGCCTGACACTGATGCCACTCGTTGTACACCCTCGGAACCTTCCCTTTGTACACGAGATAGCACTTCCATCTCGCCATTAAGAAACTAGGTACCTGTTAGAGATGCATGTTCATGAAGAGGATGTACAATCATATATATGCAACAAAATATACTAGAGCAACACCAAAAAAGAAAGGGTTAGCAACTAGATGCATCATACAGTATGCAAATTAATTAACTAGAGGTACGCAGGTCATCGTACGCAAACTAACAAAGTAGCGTCACGCAAGTTCGACAGGGACCGTGGACATCACAAAGTTTCATCGCTACAAAAAGTATACAAGTTCAACCGACACATATCATCATCATCGGCATCATAAATCACTAGAAGTTCCATCCTTCCATATCATCAAGGATGGACCCTAGCTTCTTGAACGGCGTGAGGTCTAGACGTTGGATGCCCATGCGAGTTCGGATGTCAGCTCGCGATATAGGGCCGTGGTGGAACATCCCCTCCTCATCGACGACTTCTTTCATGATGATTGTCGCAATGTCGCTTTGGATGCGAAAGAAGTCATCTCTAAGTTTATAATCCGCTTCTCCGTGAGATTCTAGCCACTTGTGGATATGATCATCATTTCTGCTTCTCATGCAAAGCTTTTGGTGATCCGTGTTGAACTGGATCATGAGATGGACGATGTAGAATCCATCCTTCTTTCTTGGTTTTGGGACATGGATGCAGGAGAAGTTAGTTTTATGCATGAAACCCATCTTCTTGTTCCTTTGTTTCCTGATCTGCATGTGGCCACCTCTAATGCTGAAGCCTTGGAGAGCATCATCTAGAATATTCATTATGTGGGTGCAGTCTTTTTTTCTCGTAGTCTCTGGAAGGGTCAAAATACACGGCGTGGGAGACTTGTGGGTAAAGAATGATAAGGACGGCGTGCCCGTTGCTGCAGGGAAAAGACACCTCAAATTATTCCCCATAGAGAGAGAAGGAATGATTGAAATGTATGAAAGGGTTGTCCGGAACTGACTTACTTTGGATGATAAGGCACGAGGACAATTTCCCGGTCCTTATTCTGTACCATGAAGTTTTGGAGGTACTCCCTAGCAGTTTCACGCTCAAAGTCGCCGAGACTCAAGAAAGACTCGTGCATGTAGTATGGATCCGCCACACAGATTTGCGAGACTTATTCACTCTTCATGACGGAGCTCATATGTAGCGCAAAAAGGTGGACGATTGTAAAATCGAGACGCCTTGTCAGAAACATCTCAAAGATATGGTCAAACCGTAGGAAGAACACCTCCGCTGGCCATGTCTCGACGTAGCACTTCCCCTCAGGCACACGAGCCGCGTATGTTGGATATCCTGGATCCTTTGAGGCTAGTAGGCTTTTCTCAGTCGACAGCACATGGTCGTGCAGTCTCCTGAGATCCCCTGATAGTGCCTCTAGCGGTTTCGGCGGTAGCATCGGCTCGCCCGTGAGATGGAACATGGCCGCACCTTTCACGGGTACACGCTCTTCAGAATGCATCGTCTGGCTGCTATGTGCTCTGGCTTGTTTGGAGGCAGCTATCTTCCCCGATCTCTTTCTCTCCTTTTTCTTGGGCACACCTTCTAGACCCTTCCTTAACCCCTGCCCCAGTGTTCCCGGGCTAAGTACTGTACGACCCTCGCGCCCGGCTAGTTGAGCCTGTGTTGAGGTGGCATCTTCAGGCGTGTCCTGTGAGGATTTCATGAAGAGAGACTTTTTGCAATCCCTGCTACGACCTTCCTGCCCGGGCATATCATCCATATCCTCATTAGCAAGCTGATAGCCTGATTCGTCATATGGTTGACTCATCAATTCCATGTCACAGTCATACGCGTTTGTATTGAGGAAATCCATAGGGTCGACCTCCGTCTCATCATCCATTCTCTGTTCTACAGGACAAATTACATCAGCCAGTACTATTGCACCCCCTTCATCATGTCGTCCGCCGCTCTCACCCGACACTACAGGAGCTGGTAATTGCGTAGGCGGGGTGGTGGTCTCCGCACATGCTTGTTGATGTGTGGTTATTGGTGTGCTCTCGGCCAGCTCCAGACGAATAAGATTCTTCGGCCATAGCAGCACCCAACCCTTGCAGCTTCCAATCCGTGGCGGGGTCTCGTCGTCCGCTCCCACATGCTGTAATGGAGGAGGCAAATCCTCGTGCCCCGATTTCACACTGGACAAGCTAACCCTGAAGTGCCCAGCGGGGATCGGCTGGTTGTGGAACGTGGGTTGCAAGGGGTCCATTATCATCCCCTTTCCCACGTCCACCTTCTGGCCTTTGATCAAGTAGAGTATGGTGCACGGGGTTTCTTTCGCCTGCAAACACATATGTCTGTGGCGTAAAACATCCGAAAGGCAACAAAAATGGAATATTATATATATATATATGTTGGTGCGACATGTAATTACCGTGATGGCGTCGAGCTCAGCCAAAGACGAAGGCCCACCGACCGCGCCAGAGACTGAGGACGGGCTGCTATGAGCGGGAGCGGCTGCGAGAGGAGGCCCGGTTGTGTGGGCAAGTGATGGTGCGATGGTGTTGTTGTTCATGGAGTTGCTCCCGATGAAACTGGGTAACGGGAAATCATGTACCGTCTTGTCTGGATTTTCCTTCGTCCAGTTGATGATAACTGGAACCAAGTTAGTAGCGAAATCATTTATGTAGGCAGTTACAGCTGCATTGACTGCCTCCTGTAGCAACTCATATTTGTCCTCGACTGCTTTTTTCACGTCCTAAGCTGCTTTTTTCTCGACCGCAAGCTTCACCTTCGTGTTGATGTCCGCCTGACTAAACTTCTTTTTCTGCTTCTTGGCCTCCGGGCCCTCGTTGTAAAACACCTTCCACGTGGCGCCGTCTCCAGCACCGTGCACACGACCATATTGCGGCTGCTGGCCCAAAGGGAGTCCCTTAAGTTCGTTCAAGGCCCGGTTGAGAGGGGTGTCCCACTTGGGCCTCATCGGAGAAGTAGGGCTTTCGGCTCCAAGCTGGTGTTGCTTCTCCAGTAGTCTAATCAATTTCCTCGTGATCTGGTCCGTGTAAAAAACCTTTTTCTCCTTGTCCCACTTGTAGCGGGCCCTGATGAAGTCACGCTCCAAGGGGTTGGTGAACTTCGCGAAGGGGTCTGGGAGACCTGCGACTTCACGTTCCGCGTCCTCCTTATCCCATATGGGCCTTTTACCGAGGTAGCCACGGCTTCTGAGGCGATGCTTCCCCGTGTTCCTTTGCTAAAGGCTCTTGAATTTCGTAGCCTTAGCCTTGGCGTCCTCGGTAGCGCAAGTGTCCTTGAACTTTTCGAACTCCTCTTCCGTAAGTGTCGGATTTTCCTCCAGAATCTTGGACAGGGGTTCCTCAGCCTCAATAGCTCGTTTCACCCTCCCTTTCCAGGAGGCCAAATCATTGCTGAACATGCCCATGGCGTGATTGTTAATCTTTTTCATCTTCGGATCATCCCACGGTTGTTCTATGTTATCATCCCGGTCGGGGAACTTGAATCTCTTGTGCAACTTCGTTAGGAGCAACTGCGTCAAATGTTCTTTACTCCTTAAGTCATCGTCGTTGATGCTCGCGCATTCCCGTAGGATACATCCTACTTGGTTCCCATAGCACTTGCGAGGTTCTTCCGGCTCTAACGGCTCAAACTTGCTAGGTGCCATCTTTGTGATCACAAGTCGTCCAATCCCTAGTTTGTTAGGTTTTCGTATCCTCTGCTTCTTATGCTTCCTCTTTTCGGTAGCGGCATCGGCGCCGGTACCTTCCCCGCCGGTATCTTCCCCGTCGGTACCTTCCCCACCGGTCTCGGCGCCGCCATCGGTGCCGGCGCCGTCGGTGTCGATGTCGGCGTCAGTACCATCATCAAGGCGGACCTGCAAACCTTGCTTAGCAGTCAAAAAGTCGAGGTAGTCTTGTTCACCCTGATAATCCATCTCGTATGCATCTTGGTCAGAAGGCCCAGTTTCTTCGTTATTCGACATGTTTCCTATGATTAAGTGTCCTCATTTATTTCTAAAAGTATGAATAAATGAGAAATGACATAAAAAAGAAATCTATGTGCCAGCACTCGATATGCCAACTATGTAGCACAAATCATGCCTTTATTCACGGGAAATTTCGGCATGACCTTTGCTAAAAAATGGACATATCGAGCGCCTGAAATTCACTGGAACGGAAATGAATCAACATTCCGGCGTAACATAGGCCACTTGGATCATTTACCAAAACATGACATGTCCAAAACATGACATATCCACATATCACATGTCCAGTTCAAATTTGCATATAAATTCAGCTAATTTTGAAACCTATCTAAATTCATAACTAAATAGATAACCTAATTAACATAACTAAAACCTAAGTAAATTAACCGAAGAACCCTAGCTAGCAAAGAGAGAGGGGGGGTGGTTTACAGAGGGTGCAGGGGCGAGGAGGTAGGCCCGACGATGGCCGAGGTTGGGAGGGGAGGAAGCAGAGGAGGGAGGCGAGGGCCAACGGGTCGGGGGCGAGTGCCTGGGGCGGGGGCGAGCGCCTGGGGCGGGGGCGAGCGCCGGGGCCGGGTCGGACGCGGCGGTGCGACGGGGGGAAGAGAGTGGGGATTTGGGGGAAAAGAGGCGGGATGAAGCAGGGAGAGTGAGAATTTTGGGTTAAGTGGACGTAGCAGTAGCGCATTTAGACAAAACGCGCTACTACTATTAAAGGCAGCTATAGCGGTTTTATACAGAAACCGCTACTGCTACCTTGACTAGATGTAGCTCTTTTTCAGTAAAGCGCTACTGCTATAACCAGTTTCCCTTTTTCTTTTCCTTTATTTTTCTCACTTTTTTTTCCGAGAGCAGTGAACGAAGGGAAGGCGATATATATTGCATCATTCGATAATCTCTTCGTCTTGCCCCGTGTCATCATTGCCTGCCCCGTCGGCATCCTCAACATCGTCATCCTCATCTTCAATTATCCACCGAGTATAGCCATCCATGAAACCAGTCATGAGCAGGTGCGCTTCGACACGACCATCGTCATGGGGGTCGAGCCAAACTATTCCTTTGCATTTTCGACACGGACATAAAACCTCTGTCAGGTTATTTTCCTTCATGTCCTGCACCGCCGAGCGCAACCACCTGTCCACCATCGTTCCACTGACCATCGTCAACTCTGCACAGTAATAATAAACAAATTGATTATAAAAATGTGTGCATTCATCAAAGTCATACAAAAATTTGGCATGACCTTCCTTAAAAATAGGACATATATAGATCTAGAGTTTGCCCGGAATTCGCCGAAACGGAAATAAATCGACATTTCGGCAAAACATAGGCAACTCAAAAGCACAATTTGGCGTCAACTCATGCCACACACAAAATTTCCATAAACATATCACACACACATAAACATATTTCCATTTTGCAAAAGCATGAAATTTTAATCACCTCTATCTCGAGATCAAGCACATGGTGGAGATGATGTTGTAGGAAGATCAAAAGCGCACAAAGCTCTTCTTGACAAAGATAGATCTAGTTAGGGGCAAATAGGTCACTTAACTAAATGCTACATCTACCTAGCTACCTAATTTGGGAGGAGACAACTTCAACTAGTGGAGGGGGAAGGAAAAAGAGAAAGGAGATGCATTAATGGAGGTGGTGTAGTTATAGCTAGAAGTAATGAAGAGAGAGAAAGGTAGGTAGAAGAGGGAGAGTAATGGGGGAGAAGTATTGAGGAATAAGAAGAGCGAGAGAGGAAGGATGTGGGAGGTAGGGGGAAGGGAGGAGAGGAGATGGGGAGGGGGAGGTGGAAAAAGGTGGTGGGTGCTGCGTCTTAGCAGTAGCGCGGGAGCAAAAGTGCGCTGTTGCTAAGAGCGTAGCAGCAGCGCGCTTTCCTATCACGCGCTACTGCTGAACGGGCCAACCGTGTGGACAATTTCAAAATTAGCAGCAGCAACGTGACTAAAAAGAGCGCTACTACTATGGCATTAGCAGCAGCGCGCTTCCTAACGCCGCGCTACTGGTAAACTTAGGTCGTTGTGTACTGTCGGTGGATTTTTGTAGCAGCGCGGTTTAAACATCATGCGCTACTGCTAAATTTGCACCAGTAGCGTGCTTTCCGTAACCGCGCTGCTACTAATTAGTAGCAGCGCCTCTTTTTATGCCGCGCTGCTGCTAAGATTCTAGAAGAATTCTCATAAGAAGGGAAAGGGACTTTGCCATGTCTGCAGTGATCCTAATCACTAGCTTCCGAAATGTTCTAACCGCTTTGAGGAGCGCGAACATGAGAAGAGCGGCAAGTCCGCTAATGTTGTCATCAGTAATACTGATATGAAGGAATCAGGCTACGATATTTTTCCTACCATCCTTTCAGTATTTCAATCCACTGATTGGTTAATTGACACAGTGCCAATGTACATGTTCGTGGTGACGCCTTCATGTTTTCTTCTTACCAGGCCATAGAGACTTCTCCCGTACTGATGGGGAACGGTACAGTTGATCTGAAGTTTACTTAGGGGAAGACCGTGCGTCTGAAGAACATTCATCATGTGTCGTCCATCAATAAGAATCTCGTCAGCGGTTCCCGTTTATGTCGAGATGGTTTTAAGTTAGTTTTTGAGTCCAATAAAGTTGTAATTTTCAAGTGTGGACAATTTGTTGGAAAAGGCTATGAGTGCGGAGGCTTGTTCCACCTATCTTTGTCAGATATTTGCACTAAAGTTATTAATAATGTCTGCCACAATAATGAGTCTGATATTTGGCATTCACGACTTTGTCATATTAACTTTGGTTGCATGACGTGGCTAGCCAATATGAATTTAATTCTGAAAATCCCTAATGTCAAAGGCTCCAAGTGCCAAGTATGTGTGCAAGCTAAGCAACCTCGCAAGTCTCATAAGACTGGAGAGGCAAGAGACTTGGCGCCACTAGAGCTTATACATTCTGATCTTTGTGAGATGATGGCGTGTTGACAAAAGGTGGAAAGGGATACTTCATGACACTGATTGACGACTCCACTAGATATTGTTATGTGTATCTTCTAAAATCAAAAGATGAGGCTTTACCTTTCTTCAAAAACTATAAAGCTGAAGTGGAGAACCAACTTGATCAGAAAATTATACGGCTAAGGTCCGATCGTGGTGGAGAGTATTTTTCTAATGAATTTGATTTGTTTTGTGCGGAACGTGGTATAATCCATGAGAGGATACCTTCCTACTCACCTCAGTCTAATGGGATGGCCGAAAGAAAGAACTGAACTCTAACTGATCTCGTTAATGCCATGTTAGACACATCGGATCTTTCCAAGGAATGATGGGGGGAGGCGCTAATGACTACATGTCATGTCCTAAACCGAGTTCACACAAAGCATAAGACCATGACTCCATTTAAGGAATGAGAAAGGAAAAGGTTGAAACTCTCTTACCTACGTTCTTGGGGTTGTTTGGCGAAAGTCAATATACCAATTCCCAAGAAGCAGAAGCTTGGACCAAAAACCGTGGATTGTGTTCTCCCGGGCTATGTTTTTCATAGCATTGGCTATAGATTTTTGATAATAAAATCTGAGGTATCTGACATGCATGTTGGTACGATTATGGAGTCGAGTGATGCAACTTTCTTTGAGGACATATTTCCTATGACGGATATGTCTAGTTTATCAAATCAGGAGATAGCTACTCCATCTAGTGAGGAATTCGCTATAATTCATGAAGACACCATTGCGATGGAACACGTTGAGAATCCTGTTGAGGGTGACAATGAAACTCCTGTAAGGAGTAAGTGACAGAGGACTGCAAAATCCTTTGTGATGATTTCATTGTGTACCTCCTGGATGACACACCCAGGACTATTTCAGAAGCATATGCATCTCCTGATGCTGACTACTGGAAGGAATCTCTTCATAGTGAGATGGATTCCATCTTAGCTAACGGAACCTGGGAGATCGCTGACTGTCCTTATGGGTGCAAACTTGTAGGATGTAAGTGGGTGTTCAAGAAGAAGCTTAGACCCGATAGTACGATTGAAAAGTACAAGGCACGACTTGTGGCAAAGGGTTATACCCAGAAAAAAGGTGAGGACTTCTTTGATACTTACTCACCCGTGGCTAGACTGACCACTATTAGGGTCCTACTATCACTGGCTTCCTCACATGGTCTTCTCATTCATCAAATGGACGTTAAAACGTCTTTCCTCAATAGAGAGTTGAAGGAGGAAATTTACATGGATCAGCCAGATGGTTTTGTAGTACCCGATTAGGAAGGAAAGGTGTGCAAGTTATTGAAGTCTTTATATGGCCTTAAACAAGCTCCTAAGGAGTGGCATGAGAAGTTTGAAAGAACATTACTGCTGCCGTCTTTGTAGGAAATGATGGTGACAAGTGTGTGTACTATCGCCATGGTGGGGGCAAAGGAGTTATTCTTTATCTGTATGTCGATGACATACTGATCTTCGGAACCAAACTTGATCTAATCAAGGAGGTTAAGGATTTCTTATCTCGTTGTTTTGAGATGAAGGATCTAGGAGTAGCTGATGTTATCTTAAACATCAAGCTATTGAGAGATGAGAATGGTGGGATCACACTACTTCAGTCTCACTATGTGGAAAAGATCTTGAGTCATTTTGGGTATAGCGACTGCATGCCTTCTCCAACTCCATGTGATGCTAGTGTGTTGCTTCGGAAGAATCGAGGGATCGCTAGAGGTCAACTGAAGTATTATCATATTATTAGCTCCCTCGTGCATTTAGCGAGTGCCACGAGGCCTGACATCTCTTTTGCTGTGAGGAAGCTGAGTCGGTTTGTGTCAAAACCGGGAGATGATCATTGGCATGTGTTGGGGAACGTAGTATTTCAAAAAAATTCCTACGATCACGCAAGATCTATCTAGGAGAAGCATAGCAACAAGCGGGGAGAGTGTGTCCACGTACCCTCGTAGACCGAAAGCGGAAGCGTTTAGTAACGCGGTTGATGTAGTCGAACGTCTTTGCGATCCAACCGATCAAGTACCGAACGCATGATACCTCCGCGATCTGCACATGTTCAGCTCGGTGACGTCCCTCGAACTCTTGATCCAGTTGAGGCCGAGGGAGAGTTTCGTCAGCACGACGGTGTGGTGACGGTGATGATGAATTTACCGACGCAGGGCTTCGCCTAAGCACTACGACAATATGACCGAGGTGGAAAACTATGGAGGGGGGCACCGCATGTCGGTGTCAAAACCGGCGGATCTTGGGTAGGGGGTCCCAAACTGTGCGTCTAAGGTCGATGGTAATAGGAGATAGGGGACACAATGTTTTACCCAGGTTTGGGCCCTCTCTATGGAGGTAATACCCTACGTCCTGCTTGATTGATCTTGATGAATATGAGTATTACAAGAGTTGATCTACCACGAGATTGTAATGGCTAAACCCTAGAGGTCTAGCTTGTATGGCTATGGTAATTTATATATCCTCCGGACTAAGTCCTCCGGTTTATATAGACACCGGGAGGATTTAGGGTTACACAAGGTCGGTTAAAGAGAGGAATCTACATATTTGGTCGCCAAGCTTGCCTTCCACGCCAAGGAGAGTCCCATCCGGACACGGGTGCAGTCTTCGGTCTTCGTATCTTCACAGCCCATCAGTCCGGCCCATGGCTAACAGGCCGGACGCCTGAGGACCCCTTAGTCCAGGACTCCCTCCGTAGCCCCTGAACCTGACTTCAATGACAATGTATCCGGCGCGTAGATCTGTCTTCGGCATTGCAAGGCGGGTTCCTTCCTCCGAACTTCAAGATTTTCTTCGGACGTATCGACATGTTCGGACCTGTAACACACACCACACACAACCGTAGAGAGAATATAATATTCCACTAGTCCAATCCGCTGACAACTTTTTTACAACATGACATCACATCTGCCGGTCACTATATCGAACTGTTTTGTCTGCCATCCCGTGTTTCGAGATGCAATTTCCATTGGCACATCTTGTCAAAGCAGAGATCGTGTCCCCTTATTGCGGGATCCTCATCAATACGGGCGTGGGTAACACAACCGTGCCGTTTATACAACCCTTGGGAGTAGGCGAATTTCAAGGCGAGTGGGGAGGCGTTCAATATTCACTGCCTTTATAAGGAGATCAGAATCTATTTTCTTCACCCACGCCTTCTCTCTTCCTCTGCCCTTCCACTCTTGAGATCTAGCACCCAAGTTCTCATCTGTTTCCCACTCGAGCAAGCACCCAACCATGTCCGGATCCGGAGGTCAAGGCAAGTGGATGGCCTCCTCCGTCAAGGAGGAGGACGTAGCCGAGCTTCGGGCAGCCAGGTATCTGGCAAAGGGAATCGCCCACCGCCTTCCAGCCCAGGGTCATTTCGTTCCCGCGGCGACGCCCACCGAGAGGGTAGTATTCATCCCTCATTTCCTCCGCGGGTTAGGGTTTCCACTCCACCCCTTCGTCCGCGGGCTGATGTTCTACTACGGGATAGACTTTCACGACCTATCCCCGAACTCCTTTCTCAATATCTCGGCGTTCATCATCGTGTGTGAAGCCTTCCTCCGCATCCAACCCCACTTCGGGATGTGGGTCAAAATCTTCAATGTGAAACCGAAGGTGGTGGATGGCCAGCACGCGGAGTGCGGAGGTGCCATGGTGAGCAAGTTGGCCAACGTCTCCTGGCCAAAAGGCACTTTCGTGGAGTCTGTCAAGGAATGGCAGAAACAATGGTTCTACATTACATAACCCCGCAATGCCACCTGGGCCGTGGTTGCCGAATTCAACTCCGGAGCTCCCATGCAACTCACCTCCTGGGTTGAGAAGAGCCTGAACTGGTGTTCGTCAGACGAGCTGACATCACTGCAAACGCGCATTCAAAGCATGGTGGACAAGGATGTCAAACTTGTCGATGTAATCCAGGTGATGCTAGTTCGCCGAATTCTCCCCTGCCAAAGCCGAAGCCACTCTCTATGGGAGTTTAATCCGAAGAAGCACAAAACCCTAGAGAGGATCTTCGAAACAACCCATGAAGACGCCTGAAAGTTGCTCTTCAAGGGCAACGAGACACCGCCGGCCACAACCTTGGACCACGGGTACATCGTTAATCGTTCTGCCAGCAAGGTAAATCCTTACTGCATCCTTTACTTGCTTGTTTCAAGGATGACATCTAAGTTTTTATTATCATGGCTTCTTCAGGAGTGGATGGAGAAGGCGAAGCGGATCCAATGTCCGGCTCCGCTGCCTGAAGAACCGATCATCCTGCGTTTAGTGAAGATGCTGGTGCCGGCGCCCTATAAGGCACCGGAGAAGAAGGCCACAGGGAAGGCCAAGGGGGTCCGGAGTGGCCCCGCCGCAAGGGCACTTCGGACGCGACGTCCAAAGACAAGACCCGCTCCTCTGGCGCCGAAGACGACGATGACGACGATGATGATGATGATGATGATGAGGAGAACAACCCTCCCCCTCATGAGGGGAGGAAGAAGAGGGCGGCTTCCACAAATCTGGAGGCGGAGACGTCCAAGAAAGGGAAGAGCTCCCTTGCGGATAACTCCGCGTGGGACGTCGACAGCAGTCCGGAGAGACGCCCCCGCACTAAGCCTCGGGCCGCATCGTAAGTGGTAAAACTCATATCTGCCCATAAACCAAGTCTTTCCTCTTCGTTGTATTGATATAATTAGTTATGCTATTACAGTTCATCCCACGACAGCTCCCAGCGATCCTCATCACGAGGTTCGCTGGACTCAAAGGCGATGGCCAGCGATTCACCGCAGGCCGCTCACTCCCCCATGGCCAAGGACGATGCGGAGGTGCTGTCCCGAAGGACTGTTCCAGGCGGGGGAAAGGCTCAGGAGGCGCCAGAAGGCGAATGACGGTGTCCTGGACTAGGGGGTACTTACCACGTCGTCTCCCGATCAGTTGGATTGGACCGAGTACCTCCATGGCCGGTTACTCATGGGCCAGTTCGGACAACCGAAGACATATACGAGGAAGATTCCACAAGACTTGGTGATCAAGACAAGGACTCCTCTCCACCGACGTATTCGACTAGGACTCTTGTTATCCTAGGCCTCTGGTATGTTATATAAGCCGAGGCCAGGCTAGTCGATAGATTATGACATTATTCATCATACCCTCAGGTTTTAGACCACAACATATGATCTCAAGGTAGATCAACTCTGTACTTGATACTCTATCAATATAAACAAGAGCAGGACGTAGGGTTTTACCTCCATCAAGAGGGCCCGAACCTGGGTAAACATCGTGTCCCATGTCTCCTGTTACCATCGATCCTTATACACATAGTTTGGGACCCCCTACCCAAGATCTGCCGGTTTTGACGCCGACATTGGTGCTTTTATTGAGAGTTCCGCTGTATGATCAACAAAAGGATCGATGGCTTGTCTGCAGATTGATTGCGACGTCGACATCTTCGTCACCGGCTCGACTGGTCACCTTGGCTTGACCGAGGACTGTGCCCTGCCTCCGATCGTCTTTCTTGGACAAGGGCCTTCATCTACACCAACTCCGATCTCTATCAAGATCATGGAGGAATCGTCCATGGAGCTTGGGGGCTCAACATCAACATTGCCCTCGGGCGACCGTGCTGTTTTTCTGTACAGCGAACGCGTATCCGCCGCCACCGCCTCCTCGAGTGTTGTTTTAACGATCACTTCAGTGGACTTGTGTGGAATCGAGTCTACAACAACCCTGGAAAATTTCGTTGAGTTCCGATGGAGGAATCTCTGACAATCTACGATATACCAGAGCCCTATCAAATCCAGATGGGAATCTGGACGAGTTTAGGGCGTGGTCTCCAGAACCCAGCTCGGAAGTCCTTTGGAAGATCCAACCGTTCATCTGCTGCGGAATTCCCATATCTACCACCCCTTAAAATTTCAGCTCGATCCGACCATCCAAACTCCGGTAACCTTCCGATTAGTGCATCCCTTTTCAGATCTGTTTTCTGCGCGAATACAGATCCGACCCGAATTCATATTTCTTTATGAACGTGATATTTAACAACTTTTTTAAAAGAAATTTTCTTCTAAGGTATTGTGCGCTGTTTTTAACACACGCCCATAAAATTTTAATCCTCCTCTGAGGTAATCTTCACCATCACGCTGGTGTCAAACCAGTCCGACAATATAGCTCAACGACTGCCGACCTCCGCTAGATATGTCGTCCCTTTTTTTAGCCGAGCTCAACTTCTTCGGATCCTCACCTCGGCGAGCCGAATAAGAGTTCGGAATCGCCAAGGATAAATCATCACCAACATCGCCGCCCTATGGATTACATGGAGCAGGCACACCGGCATTGCCGCATGGTCACTTCATCAAACCAGCATTGGCCGCGTCACAAGTTACGACCTGGGTCGGCATGGCTGCATGATACGTCTCCAACGTATCTATAATTTTTGATTGCTCCATGCTATATTATCTTTTTTTTGGACTATATTGGGCTTTATTTTCCACTTTTATATTATTTTTGGGACTAACCTATTAACCGGAGGCCCAGCCCAGAATTGCTGTTTTTGCCTATTTCAGTGTTTCGAAAAAACAGAATATCAAACGGAGTCCAAACGGAATAAAATCTTCGGGAACGTGATTTTCTCACCGAACATGATCCAGGAGACTTGGACCCTGCTCCAAGGAACAAAAGAGAAGGTCACGAGGGTGGGGGGCGCCCCCCTAGGGCGCGCCCCCTGCCTCATGGGCCCCTCGTTGCTCCTCCGGCGTACTTCTTCCTCCTATATATACACACGTACCCTCAAACGATCAGAAGAGGAGCCAAAAACCTAATTCCACCACCGCAACTTTCTGTATCCATGAGATCCCATCTTGGGGCCTGTTCCGGAGCTCCGCCGGAAGAGGGCCATCATCACGGAGGACTTCTACATCATCCTAGCCCCTCCGATGAAGTGTGAGTAGTTTACCTCAGACCTTCGGGGTCCATAGTTAGTAGCTAGATGGCTTCTTCTCTCTCTTTGAATCTCAATACAAAGTTCTCCCCCTCTCTTGTGGAGATCTATTCGATGTAATCTTCTTTTTGCGATGTGTTTGTTGAGATCGATGAATTGTGGGTTTATGATCAAGTCTATCTATGAATAATATTTGAATCTTCTCTGAATTGTTTTATGTATGATTGGTTATATTTGCAAGTCTCTTCAAATTATCCGTTTGGTTTGGCCAACTAGATTGGTAGTTCTTGCCATGGGAGAAGTGCTTAGCTTTGGGTTCGATCTTGCGGTGTCCTTTCCCAGTGATAGAAGGGGCAGCAAGGCACGTATTGTATCGTTGCCATCGAGGATAACAAGATGGGGTTTATTTCATATTGCATGAATTTATCTCTCTACATCATGTCATCTTGCTTAAAGCTTTACTCTGTTTTTAACTTAATACTCTCGATGCATGCTGGATAGTGGTCGATGAGTGGAGTAATAGTAGTAGATGCAGAATCGTTTCGGTCTATTTGTCACGGACGTGATGCCTATATACATTATCATGCCTAGATATTCTCATAATTATGCTCAATTCTGTCAATTGCTCAACGGTAATTTGTTCACCCACCGTAGAATACTTATGCTCTTGAGAGAAGCCACTAGTGAAACCTATGGCCCCCGGGTCTATTCTCATCATATCAATCTCCATCACTTTAATCTAGTTTTGCTATTTACTTTGCCTTTACTTTTTTACTTTGCATCTTTATATCAAAAATACCAAAAATATTCTATGTATCAGATCTCAATCTCGTAAGTGACCGTGAAGGGCTTGACAACCCCTAAGCGCGTTGGTTGCGAGTAGCTATCGTTTTGTGCAGGTACGAGGGACTTGAGCGTGGCCTCCTACTGGATTGATACCTTGGTTCTCAAAAACTGAGGGAAATACTTACGCTACTCTGCTGCATCATCCCTTCCTCTTCGGGGAAAACCAACGCAAGCAAAAGACGTAGCAAGAAGGATTTCTAGCGTCGTTGCCAGGGAGTCTGCGCAAAAGTCAATATACCAAGTACCCATCACAATCCCTATCCCTCGCATTACATTATTTACCATTTGCCTCTCGTTTTCCTCTCCCCCACTTCACCCTTGCCGTTTTATTCGCCCTCTCTCTCTCTCTATCCTCCCTCTCTGTTTGCCTCTTTTGCCCGTTGCTCTTGTTTGCTCGTGTGTTAGATTGCTTGTTTGTCGCGATGGCTCAAGATACTACTAAATTGTGTGACTTCACCAATACCAATAATAATGATTTCCTTAGCACTCCGATTGCTCCTCTTACCGATGATGAATCTTGTGAAATTAATACTGCTTTTTTGAATCTTGTTATGAAAGATCAATTCGCCGGCCTTCCCAGTGAAGATGCCGCTACTCATCTGAATAGCTTCGTTGATTTATGTGATATGCAAAAGAAAAAAGATGTCAATAATGATGTCGTTAAATTGAAGCTATTTCCTTTTTCGCTTAGAGATCGTGCTAAAGCTTGGTTTTCATCTTTGCCTAAGAATAGTATTGATTCATGGAACAAGTGCAAAGATGCTTTTATCTCTAAGTATTTTCCTCCCGCTAAGATCATCTCTCTTAGAAACGATATTATGAATTTTAAACAACTTGATCATGAACATGTTGCACAAGCTTGGGAGAGAATGAAATTAATGATACGTAATTTCCCTACTCATGGTTTGAATTTGTGGATGATTATACAAATTTTTTATGTCGGATTGAATTTTGCTTCTAGAAATATTTTAGATTCGGCCGCGGGAGGTACTTTTATGGAAATCACTTTAGGAGATGCTACTAAACTCCTAGATAATATTATGGTTAATTATTCTCAATGGCACACTAAAAGATCATCTAATAAAAAAGTGCATGTGATAGAAGAAATTAATGTGTTGAGTGGAAAGATGGATGAACTTATGAAATTATTTGCTACTAAGAGTGTTTCTTCTGATCCTAATGATATGCCTTTGTCTACTTTGATTGAGAATAACAATGAATCTATGGATGTGAATTTTGTTGGTAGGAATAATTTTGGTAACAACGCTTATAGAGGGAATTTTAATCCTAGGCCATATCCTAGTAATCCTTCTAATAATTATGGGAATTCCTACAACAACTCTTATGGAAATTATAATAAGATGCCCTCTGATTTTGAATCTAATATTAAAGAATTTATTTCTTCGCAAAAGAACTTTAATGCTATGATTGAAGAAAAATTGCTTAAGATTGATGATTTGGCTAGGAACGTTGATAGAATTGCTCTTGATGTTGATGCTTTAAAACTTAGATCTATTCCACCTAAGCATGATATTAATGAGTTTCTCAAAGCCATGAGAATTTCAATTGATGAATGTAAGGAAAGAACCGCTAGGATGCTTGGTTCCAAAGATGCCTTTATTAAAGCATGTTATTCCAACTCCTATGAAAATAATGATGAAGATCTAAAAGTTATTGATGTGTCTCCTATTAAATCTTTGTTTTGCAATATGAATCTTGATGAAACTGAATATGATCTTCCTTTACCTAGAAGGCATTCTAAAAATTCGGAGTATTTAGATCTTAATGATGAAATTGATGAAAGTGGGATTGAAAGAAATAAAAATCTAGATATTGCTAAACCCACTATATTGGATTTCAAGGAATTTAATTATGAAAGTTGCTCTTTGATTGATTGTATTTCCTTGTTGCAATCCGTTCTAAATTCTCCACATGCTTATAGTCGAAATAAAGCCTTCACCGAACATATTGTTGATGCCTTGATGCAATCTTATGAAGAAAAACTTGAGTTGAAAGTTTCTATCCCTAGAAAACTCTATGATGAGTGGGAACCAACTATTAAAATTAAAATTAAAGATCATGAGTTTTATGCTTTGTGTGATTTGGGTGCTAGTGTCTCTACTATTCCCAAGACTTTGTGTGATTTACTAGATTTCAGTAATTTTGATGATTGCTCTCTTAACTTGCATCTTGCGGATTCCACTATTAAGAAACCTATGGGAAGAATTAATGATGTTCTTATTGTTGCAAATAGGAATTATGTGCCCGTAGATTTCATTGTTCTTGATATAGATTGCAATCCTTCTTGCCCTATTATTCTTGGTAGACCTTTCCTTAGAACGGTTGGTGCGATTATTGATATGAGGGAAGGAATATTAGATTTCAATTTCCATTAGAAAAGGGCATGGAACACTTTCCAAGAAAGAAAATAAAATTACCATATGAAACTATCATGAGAGCCACTTATGGATTGCCTACCAAAGATGGCAATACCTAGATCTATCCTTGCTTGTTATGCCTAGCTAGGGGCGTTAAACGATAGCGCTTGTTGGGAGGCAACCCAATTTTATTTTTATTCCTTGCTATTTGGTCCTGTTTAGTAATAAATAAATTAACTAGCCTCTGTTTTGGTTGTGCTTTTTGTGTTTAATTAGTGTTTGTGCCAAGTAGAACCGTTGGGAAGACTTGGGGAAAGTCTTGTTGAACTTGGTGTAAAAAACAGAAACTTTAGCGCTCACGAGAACTGCTATCATTTTTATTTGAAGAGTGATATTTAGTTAATTATTTTTGCAAATGATTAATAGATAAATTCCTCAAGTCCATAAATTTATTTTAGAATTTTTGGGTTCCATATCTTGCGCTAGCTACAGATTACTACAGACTGTTCTGTTTTTGACAGATTCTGTTTTTCGTGTGTTGTTTGCTTATTTTGATGAATCTATGGCTAGTAAAATAGTTTATAATCCATAGAGAAGTTGGAATACAGTAGGTTTAACACAAATATAAATAAAGAATGAGTTCATTACAGTGCCTTGAAGTGGTCTTTTGTTTTCTTTCGCTAACGAAGCTCACGAGTTTTCTATTTTGAGTTTTGTGTTGTGAAGTTTTCAAGTTTTGGGTAAGAATTTGATGGATTATGGAACAAGGAGTGGAAAGAGCCTAAACTTGGGGATGCCTATGGCACCCCCATGATAATCCAAGGACACCAAAAAGTCAAAGCTTGGGGATGCCCCGGAAGGCATCCCCTCTTTTCGTCCACTTCCATCGGTAAATTACTTGGAGCTATATTTTTATTCACCAACATGATATGTGTTTTTCTTGGAGCGTCTTGTTATTTGTGTCTTTGTTTGTTAGTATGCCACAATCATCCTTGCTGTACACACCTTTTGAGATATCCATACATGAATTAAAATTTGATAGAATACTTTATGTGCTTCACTTATATCTTTTGAGCTAAGTAGTTTTGCTCTATATGCTTCACTTATATCTTTTGAGCGTTATAATTTTGCTCTATGTGCTTCACTTAGATCTTTTAGAGCACGGTGGTGGATCTGTTTTAAAGAAACTATTGATCTCTCATGCTTCACTTAAATTATTTTGAGAGTCTCTTAATAGCATGGTAATTTGCTTAATAATAATATGCTTGGTATTCAAGATTTGTGAAACTTTCTTTTGAGTGTGTTGAATACTAAGAAAAGATTGAAGCATGATAATTGTTTTGAGATATGGAGGTGATAATATTAAAGTCATGCTAGTTGAGTAGTTGTGAATTTAAAGAATACTTGTGTTGAAGTTTGTGATTCCCGTAGCATGCACGTATGGTGAACCGTTATGTGATGAAGTCGGAGCATGATTTATTTATTTATTGTCTTCCTTATGAGTGGCGGTCGGGGACAAGCGATGGTCTTTTCCTACCAATCTATCCCCCTAGGAGCATGCGCGTAGTACTTTGCTTTGATAACTTCTAGATTTTTGCAATAAGTATATGAGTTCTTTATGACTAATGTTGAGTCCATGGAACACACTCTCACCCTTCCACCTTTGCTAGCCTCTCTAATACCACGCACCTTTCGCCGGTATCATACACCTACCATATACCTTCCTCAAAACAGCCACCATACCTACCTATTATGGCATTTCCATAGCCATTCCGAGATATATTGCCATGCAACTTTCCACCGTTCCGTTTATTATGACACACTCCATCATTGTCATATTGCATATCCCGGTACACCGCCGGAGGCATTCATATAGAGTCATATTTTGTTGTAAGTATTGAGTTGTAAGAAAAATAAAAGTGTGATGATCAACATTATTAGAGCATTGTCCCAGTGAGGAAAGAATGATGGAGACTATGATTCCCCCACAAGTCGGGATGAGACTCCGGATGGAAAAAAAATAAAAAAAATAAAAGAGGCCAAAGAAGCCCAAATAAAAAAGGAGAAAGGCCATAAAAAAGAAGAGAAAGGCCATAAAAAATAAAAAAATAAAAAAAATGAGAGAAAAAGAGAGAAGGGACAATGTTACTATCCTTTTACCACACTTGTGCTTCAAAGTAGCACCATGTTCTTCATATAGAGAGTCTCTCATGTTATCACTTTCATATACTAGTGGGAATCTTTCATTATAGAACTTGGCTTGTATATTCCAATGATGGGCTTCCTCAAATTGCCCTAGGTCTTCATGAGCAAGCAAGTTGGATGCACACCCACTTAGTTTCTTTTTGAGCTTTCATATACTTATAGCTCTAGTGCATCCGTTGCATGGCAATCCCTACTCACTCACATTGATATCTATTGATGGGCATCTTCATAGCCCGTTGATACGCCTAGTTGGTGTGAGACTATCTTCTCCTTTTTGTCTTCTCCACAACCACCATTCTATTCCACCTATAGTGCTATATCCATGGCTCACGCTCATGTATTGCGTGAAGATTGAAAAAGTTTTGAAAAAGTTAGAGTATGAAACAATTGCTTGGCTTGTCATCGGGGTTGTGCATGATTTAAATATTTTGTGTGGTGAAGATAGAGCATAGCCAGACTATATGATTTTGTAGGGATAACTTTCTTTGGCCATGTTATTTTGAGAAGACATAATTGCTTTGTTAGTATGCTTGAAGTATTCTTATTTTTATGTCAATATAAACCTTTGTCTTGAATGTTTCTAATCTGAATATTAATACCACAATTAAGAAGATTTGCATTGAAATTATGCCAAGTAGCACTCCGCATCAAAAATTCTCTTTTTATAATTTACCTACTCGAGGACGAGCAGGAATTAAGCTTGGGGATGTCTGATACGTCTCCAATGTATCTATAATTTTTGATTGCTCCATGCTATATTATGTATTGTTTTGGACTATATTGGGATTTATTTTCCACTTTTATATTATTTTTGGGACTAACCTATTAACCGGAGGCCCAGCCCAGAATTGATGTTTTTGCCTATTTCAGTGTTTCGAAGAAACGGAATATCAAACGGAGTCCAAACGGAATAAAATCTTCGGGAACGTGATTTTCTCACCGAACGTGATCCAGGAGATTTGGACCCTGCTCCAAGGAACAAAAGAGGCGATCACAAGGGTGCGGGGCGCGCCCCTACCTCGTGGGCCCCTCGTTGCTCCTCCGGCGTACTTCTTCCTCCTATATATACACACGTACCCCCAAACGATCAGAAGAGGAGCCAAAAACCTAATTCCACCGCCGCAACTTTCTGTATCCACGAGATCCCATCTAGGGGCCTGTTCCGGAGCTCCGCCGGAAGAGGGCCATCATCACGGAGGACTTCTACATCATCCTAGCCCCTCCGATGAAGTGTGAGTAGTTTACCTCAGACCTACGGGTCCATAGTTATTAGCTAGATGGCTTATTCTCTCTTTTTGGATCTCAATACAATGTTCTCCCCCTCTCTTGTGGAGATCTATTCGATGTAATCTTCTTTTTGCGGTGTGTTTGTTGAGATCGATGAATTGTGGGTTTATGATCAAGTCTATCTATGAATAATATTTGAATCTTCTCTGAATTCTTTTATGTATGATTGGTTATCTTTGCAAGTCTCTTCGAATTATCCGTTTGGTTTGGCCAACTAGATTGGTAGTTCTTGCCATGGGAGAAGTGCTTAGCTTTGGTTTCGATCTTGCGGTGTCCTTTCCCAGTGACAGAAGGGGCAGCAAGGCACGTATTGTATCGTTGCCATCGAGGATAACAAGATGGGGTTTATTTCATATTGCATGAATTTATCTCTCTACATCATGTCATCTTGCTTAAAGCGTTACTCTATTTTTAACTTAATACTCTAGATGCATGCTGGATAGCGGTCGATGAGTGGAGTAATAGTAGTAGATGCAGAATCGTTTCGGTCTACTTTTCGCGGACGTGATGCCTATATACATGATCATGCCTAGATATTCTCATAATTATGCTCAATTCTGTCAATTGCTCAACAGTAATTTGTTCACCCACCATAGAATACTTATGCTCTTGAGAGAAGCGACTAGTGAAACCTATGGCCCCTGGGTCTATTCTCATCATATCAATCTCCATCACTTTAATCTTGTTTTGCTATTTACTTTTCCTTTACTTTTTACTTTGCATATTTATATCAAAAATACTAAAATATTCTATCTATCAGATCTCACTCTCGTAAGTGACCGTGAAGGGCTTGGCAACCCCTAATCGCGTTGGTTGTGAGTAGCTATCGTTTTGTGCAGGTACGAGGGACTTGAGCATGGCCTCCTACTGGATTGATACCTTGGTTCTCAAAAACTGAGGGAAATACTTACGCTACTCTGCTGCATCATCCCTTCCTCTTCAGGGAAAACCAACGCAAGCTCAAGACATAGCACTGCACTGTTGCTTCTTCGAGCCAATGTCCATCACGTCGAACTACTTCAACACCTCGGCTGACATGGCAGCTACAACAACTCCTCACCGGCCTGCTCCGTCACCTCGGCTAGACCGGGGACTTGGCTATTTCTTCATCAACATACTCCGGTGACTTTGGCGTCACCAGCCAACCAGCTTCGTCATGTTAGCTGGACCGAGGGCTTCGCCTCGGCAAGCCAACCTTTGCCAGCATCACCACGCCATCGCTTTATCGCCCATCCGGCAATGGGTGTGCGGATCGATTCCCGATTTTGGGAGTCGCTTTTCTTCGGAATGCTACAACAAATAAACCAGGTGCTATTAATCCTAACAATTTTTGCTTGTTGGGTTTATTTTTCTTAAGGAATTATTACTCTGGTTTGTTCCATCATCTGTACACAGGTCTATCAAATGGCGGCCACATTAAAAATGGTCGCATGGTGGTTCGGTCAGTTTCCGTACAAAGTTTGGCGAACGCCACATCCGGAGCCCGGACCGCCCTGCAAATTCAGGCTTTGTCATGCCTTCACTGCGCCATGCTGACGCCCTGCATCGACCTTGGCTTCAACGCCAGGCACATTTCTTTAAATAAATTATTTTTGCGTAAAGCAATTATGCAATGATTATATATTATTATTTCCTGGACCGCACTATTTTATGTGTGCAGATAATCGATTTTGACTGCGTTAGGTGGTCACTACTCTAGAGTGCCGAACTCCTTGCTCGGATACCTCGGACCTGGGGGCTGGGACCTCGGCCATGCCGAGGACTGCGAACCTTGTCAGATCTGTCACAGATTATTGGGCGTCTTCGTCCCGCCACAAGCCCGAATCGCGTCATCAACACCGAGCACATTAACCAGCTAAGTTGCTTTCATGCTCAAAAACTTTCAGTTTTAAATTTAGTTTGGTTCGACCAAGTATTATACTTTTTGGCACAAAGTTGTTTGTGACAAAGTTCCTTGTCAAAACTTTGTTTGTGACGCGCATATTCAAATACCCCGTTTATTTGGGGGCTCCCTTGATGGAGCTTTTCCTCTTGCATATGATTATACTTGTACGGCTTCGTTCCTTGTTCGTGTATTATGCCACAATATGCACCATATTGACCTAAGTGATTTGCAAGCTGGGTTGCCTGGCTCCTGTGCTTACCCCTACATTCCCGATTGTTCAGCTAGGGAGTAAAGGGAGCTGTCGGTGTCAAAACCGGTGGATCTCGGGTAGGGGGTCCCGAACTATGCGTCTAAGGCGGATGGTAATAGGAGGCAGGGAACACGATGTTTTACCCAGGTTCGGGCCCTCTTGATGGAGGTAAAACCCTACCTCCTGCTTGATTTATTCTTGATGATATGAGTATTACAAGAGTTGACCTACCACGAGATCGGAGAGGCTAAACCCTAGAAGCTAGCCTATGGTATGATTGTATGTTGTCCTACGGACTAAAACCCTCCGGTTTATATAGACACCGGAAGGGCCTAGGGTTACACAAGGTCGGTTACAAAGGAGGAGATATACATATCCGTATTGCCTAGCTTGCCTTCCACGACAAGTAGAGTCCTATCCGGACACGAGACGAAGTATTCAATCTTGTATCTTCATAGTCCAACAGTCCGGCCAAAGGATACAGTCTGGCTGTCCGGAGACCCCCTAATCCAGGACTCCCTCAGTAGCCCCTAAACCAGGCTTCAATGACGATGAGTCCAGCGCGCAGTATTGTCTTAGGCATTGCAAGGCGGGTTCCTCCTCCGAATACACCACGGAAGAATTTGAATACAAGGATAGTGTCCGACCCTGCAAAATAAGTTCCACATACCACCGTAGAGAGAATAATATTTCCACAAATCTAATCTACTGACACGTTTTGGCAACATGACATTATGCCATGGCCAAGTGATTATTCGAACCTTTTCCATTAACTAGCCCCGCACATAACGCGAGACAGTTTCTTGACACGTCTTGTCAAAGCAGAGATCGTGTCCCCCTTATTACGGGATTCTCATCAATACGGGCGTGGGTGACCCAATCGCGCCATCGATTACGGCGCTTGGGGGATAAGAGAGTTTTACCAGGCTAGTGGGGGCGCATAGTTTCGGCCGCCCTTATAAACGGATAAGGTTTAACCTTTTTCTACCCACGCCTTCTTCCTCCTTGCTCATCCATTCTTGTGCACTCGAGCTCCAACACCCAAGTCCACATCCTTCTCCTCAACCTTCTCCAAACATGTCCGGAGCGGGAGGCAAGTGGATGGCGTCCTCCGTCACGGAGGGACACATCAAAAAGCTGCGCGGGGCCGGATACCTAGCCGCGAATATCGCGCATCGGCTGCCCGCTGTGGGGCAGATCGTCCCTACCCCGGAACCTCACGAGAGGGTAGTTTTCCTCCACCACTTCCTCCGTGGACTGGGGTTTCCCCTCCATCCATTCGTCCGCGGTCTCATGTTCTACTACGGGCTGGACTTTCAAGATCTGGCCCCGAACTTCATCCTCAACATTTCGGTGTTCATCATCGTGTGTGAGGCTTTCCTCCGCATCCGGCCCCACTTCGGCCTGTGGCTGACGACCTTCAATATCAAGCCAAAGGTGGTGGGAGGCCAACAAGCAGAATGCGGCGGAGCCATGGCGGGCAAGATGCCCAATGTTATATGGCTTGAAGGCTCCTTCGTGGAGACCATAAAGGGGTGGCAATCGGTGTGGTTCTACATCACCGAGCCGCGTGACACCAACTGGGTGGCGGCCCCCGAGTTTCGATCAGAATCCCCACGCGGCTCACCTCCTGGAAAGAGAAGGGCCTATCCTGGGGTTCATCGGTGGAGCTGGACGGACTCCAGAAATGTATCCGGAATATGACAAGCAAGAAGCTTAAGCTTGTCAACATAGTCCAGGTCATGCTCATCCGCCGGATCCTCCCGTGTCAACAACGAGATTTCAACTTGTGGGAGTTTGACCCGGCCCAGCACCATGAAGGAAATATGCCCTAGAGGCAATAATAAAGTTATTATTTATTTCCTTATATCATGATGAATGTTTATTATTCATGCTAGAATTGTATTAACCGGAAACATAATACATGTGTGAATACATAGACAAACAGAGTGTCACTAGTATGCCTCTACTTGACTAGCTCGTTAATCAAAGATGGTTATGTTTCCTAACCATGAACAAAAGAGTCGTTATTTGATTAACGGGATCACATCATTAGAAGAATGATGTGATTGACATGACCCATTCCATTAGCTTAGCACCCGATCATTTAGTATGCTGCTATTGCTTTCTTCATGACTTATACATGTTCCTATGACTATGAGATTATGCAACTCCCGTTTTCCGGAGGAACACTTTGTGTGCTACCAAAAGTCACAACGTAACTGGGTGATTATAAAGGAGCTCTACAGGTGTCTCCAAAGGTACATGTTGGGTTGGCGTATTTCGAGATTAGGATTTGTCACTCCGTTTGTCGGAGAGGTATCTCTGGGCCCTCTCGGTAATGCACATCACATAAGCCTTGCAAGCATTGCAACTAATGAGTTAGTTGCGAGACGATGTATTACGAAACGAGTAAAGAGACTTGCCGGTAACGATATTGAACTAGGTATTGAGATACCGACGATCGAATCTCGGGCAAGTAACATACCGATGACAAAGGGAACAACATATGTTGTTATGCGGTCTGACCGATAAAGATCTTCGTAGAATATGTGGGAGCCAATATGAGCATCCAGGTTCCGCTATTGGTTATTGACCGGAGACGTGTCTCGGTCATGTCTACATTGTTCTCGAACCTGTAGGGTCCGCACGCTTAAGGTTTTGATGACAGATATATTATGAGTTTATGAGTTTTGATGTACCGAAGGAGTTCGGAGTCCCGGATGAGATCGGGGACATGACGAGGAGTCTCGAAATGGTCGAGATGGAAAGATCGATATATTGGACAACTATATTCGGACATCGGAAAGGTTCCGAGTGATTCGGGTATTTTCGGAGGTACCGGGGAGTTACGGGAATACGAGGAAGAAGCAATGGGCCTTAATGGGCCTTAGTGGAAAGGACCAGGAGGTGGTGCGCGCCCCTCCCAAGCCCAGTCCGAATTGGACAAGGGGTTTGGGGCGCGGCCCCTCTCTCCCTTCCTTCCCCTCTTCCCCCCTTTCCCCCCTTCTCCTAGTTGGACTAGGAAAGGAGGAAACCTACTCCAACTAGGAGTAGGAATCCTACTCCCTGGCGCGCCCCTCCTAGGGCCGGCCTCCTCCCCCTTACTCCTTTATATACGGGGCAGGGGGGCACCTCTAGACACACAAGTTGATCCATGTGATCGTTTTCTTAGCCGTGTGCGGTGCCCCCTTCCACCATAATCCTCGATAATATTGTAGCGGTGCTTAGGCGAAGCCCTGCGACGGTAGAACATCAAGATCGTCACCACGCCGTCGTGCTGACGGAACTCTTCCCCGACACTTTGCTAGATCGGAGTCCGGGGATCGTCATCGAGCTGAACGTGTGCTAAAACTTGGAGGTGCCGTAGTTTCGATGCTTGATCGGTCGGGCCATGAAGACGTACGACTACATCAACCGCGTTGTCATAACGCTTCCGCTGTCGGTCTACAAGGGTACGTAGATCACACTCTCCCCTCTCGTTGCTATGCATCACCATGATCTTGCGTGTGCGTAGGATTTTTTTTTGAAATTACTACGTTCCCCAATAGTGGCATCCGAGCCTAGGTTTTATGTGTTGAGGTTGTGCACGAGTAGAACACAAGTGAGTTGTGGGCGATATAAGTCATACTGCTTACCAGCATGTCATACTTTGGTTCGGCGGTATTGTTGGATGAAGCGGCCCGGACCGACATTACGCGTACGCTTACGCGAGACTGGTTCTACCGACGTGCTTTGCACACAGGTGGCTGGCAGGTGTCAGTTTCTCAAACTTTAGTTGAGCCGAGTGTGGCTACGCCCGGTCCTTGCGAAGGTTAAAACAACACCAACTTGACAAACTATCGTTGTGGTTTTTGATGCGTAGGTAAGATTGGTTCTTGCTTAAGCCCGTAGCATCCATGTAAAACTTGCAACAACAAAGTAGAGGACGTCTAACTTGTTTTTGCAGGGCATGTTGTGATGTGATATGGTCGAGACGTGATGAGATATAAGTTGTTGTATGAGGTGATCATGTTTTGTTGAAGTTATCGGCAACTGGCAAAAGCCTTATGGTTATCTCTCTATTGCATAAGATGCAAGCGCCAAATAATTGCTTTACTTTATCGCTATGCGATAGCAATAGTTGCAAGAGCAATTGTTGGTGAGACAACCATGTGACGACACATTGATATAGATCAAGATGATGGAGATCATGGTGTCATGCCGGTGACGATAGAGATCATGAGAGTACTTTGGAGATGGAGATCAAAGGCGCAAGATGATGATGGCCATATCATGTCACATATTTTTGATTGCATATGATGTTTATTTTTTTATACATCTTATTTTGCTTAGTTTGACGGTAGTATTTTAAGATGATCTCTCACTAATTATCAAGAAGTGTTCTCCCTGAGTATGCACCGTTGCGAAAGTTCTTCGTGCTGGGACACCACGTGATGATCGGGTGTGATAGGCTCTACGTTCAAATACAATGGGTGCAAAACAGTTGCACACGCGGAATGCTCAGGTTATACTTGACGAGCCAAGCATATACAGATATGGCCTCGGAACACGGAGACCGAAAGGTCGAGCGTGAATCATATAGTAGATATGATCAACATGGTGATGTTCACCATCGAAACTACTCCATCTCACGTGATGATCGGACATGGTTTAGTTGATTTGGATCACGTGATCACTTAGAAGATTAGAGGGATGTCTTTCTAAGTGGGAGTTCTTAAGTAATATAATTAATTGAACTTTAAATTTATCATGAACTTTGTCCTGGTAGTATTTTGCAAATTATGTTGTAGATCAATAGCTCGGGTTGTTGCTTCCCTGTGTTTATTTTGATATGTTCCTAGAGAAAATTGTGTTGAAAAATGTTAGTAGCAATGATGCAGATTGGATCCGTGATCTGAGGTTTATCCTCATTGCTGCACAGAAGAATTATGTCCTTGATGCACCGCTAGGTGACAGACCTATTGCAGGAGCAGATGCAGACGTTATGAACGTTTAGCTAGCTCAATATGATGACTACTTGATAGTTTAGTGCACCATGCTTAAAGGCTTAGAATCGGGACTTCAAATACATTTTGAACGTCATGGAACATATAAGATGTTCCAGGAGTTGAAGTTAATATTTCAAGCAAATACCCGAGTTGAGAGATATGAAGTTTCCAACAAGTTCTATAGCTAAAAGATGGAGGAGAATCGCTCAACTAGTGAGCATGTGCTCAGATTGTCTGGGTACTACAATTGCTTGAATCAAGTGGGAGTTAATCTTCCAGATAAAATAGTGATTAACAGAATTCTCTAGTCACTATCACCAAGTTAGTAGAACTTCGTGATGAACTATGATATGCAAGGGATAACGGAAATGATTACCAAGCTCTTCGTAATGCTGAAATTGATGAAGGTAGAAATCGAGAAAAACATCAAGTGTTGATGGTAGACAAGACCACTAGTTTCAAGAAAAGGGCAAAGGGAAGAAGGGGAACTTCAAGAAGAACAGCAAGCAAGTTGCTGCTCAAGTGAAGAAGCCCAAGTCTGGTCCTAAGCCTGAGACTAAGTGCTTCTACTGCAAAGGGACTGGTCACTAGAAGCGGAACTACCCGAAGTGATTGGCGGATAAGAAGGATGGCAAAGTGAACATAAGTATATTTGATATACATGTTATTGATGTGTACTTTACTAGTGTTTATAGCAACCCCTCAGTATTTGATACTAGTTCAGTTGCTAAGATTAGTAACTCGGAACGGGAGTTGCAGAATAAACAGAGACTAGTTAAGGGTGAAGTGATGATGTGTGTTGGAAGTGGTTCCAAGCTTGATATGATCATCATCGCACACTCCCTATAATTTCGGGATTAGTGTTGAACCTAAATAAGTGTTATTTGGTGTTTGCGTTGAGCATGAATATGATTTGATCATGTTTATTGTAATACGGTTATTCATTTAAGTAAGAGAATAAATTGTTGTTCTGTTTACATGAATAAAACCTTATATGGTTACACACCCAATGAAAATAGTTCGTTGGATCTCGGTCGTAGTGATACACATAATTATAATATTGAAACCAAAAGATGCAAAGTTAATAATGATAGTGCAACTTATTTGTGGCACTGCCGTTTAGGTCATATTGGTGTAAAGCGCATGAAGAAACTCCATGCTGATGGGCTTTTGGAATCACATGATTATGAATCAGTTGATGCTTGCGAACCATGCCTCATGGGCAAGATGACCAAGACTCTATTCTTCGGAACAATGGAGCGAGCAACAGATTTGTTGGAAATCATACATACTAATGTATGTGGTCCGATGAATATTGAGGCTCGCGACAGGTATCATTATTTTCTGATCTTCACAGATGATTTGAGCAGATATGAGTATATCTACTTGATGAAACATAAGTCTGAAACATTTGAAAAGTTCAAAGAATTTCAGAGTGAAGTGAAAAATCATCGTAACAAGAAAATGAAGTTTCTACGATCTGATCGTAGAGAAGAGTATTTGAGTTACGAGTTTGGACTTCAGTTAAAAACAATGTGAAATAGTTTCACTACTCACGCCACCTGGAACACCACAATGTAATGGTGTGTCCGAACGTCATAACCGTACTTTATTAGATATGGTGCGATCTATGATGTCTCTTACCGATCTACCACTATCGTTTTGGGGTTATGCATTAGAGACAGCTGCATTCACGCTAAATAGGGCACCATCTAAATCCGTTGAAACGACACCGTATGAACTATGGTTGGCAAGAAACCTAAGCTGTCGTTTCTTAAAGTTTGAGGTTGCAATGCTTATGTGAAAAAGTTTCAACCTGATAAGCTCAAACCCAAATCGGAGAAGTGCGTCTTCATAGGATACCCAAAAGAAAATGTTGGGTACACCTTCTATCACAGATCCGAAGGCAAGATATTCGTTGCTTTGAATGGATCCTTTCTAGAGAAGGAATTTCTCTCGAAAGAAGTGTGTGGGAGGAAAGTAGAACTTGATGAGGTAACTATACCTGCTCCCTTATTGGAAAGTAGTTCATCACAGAAATCTGTTCCTGTGACTACTAGACCGATTAGTGAGGAAGCTAATGATGATGATCATGTAACTTCAGATCAAGTTACTACCGAACCTCGTAGGTAAAACCAGAGTGAGATCCGCACCAGAGTGGTACAGTAATCTAGTTCTGGAGGTCATGTTACTTGACCATGATGAGCCTACGAACTATGAGGAAGCAATGATGAGCCCAGATTCCGCGAAAAGGCTTGAGGCCATGAAATCTGAGATGAGATCCATGTATGAGAACAAAGTATGGACTTTGATTGACTTGCCCAATGATCGGCGAGCCATTGAGATTAAATGGATCTTCAAGAGGAAGACAGACGCTGATAGTAGTGTTACTATCCACAAAGCTAGAATTGTCGCAAAAAGGTTTTCGACAAGTTCAAGGTGTTGACTACGATGAGAGTTTCTCACTCGTATCTATGCTTAAGTCTGCCCGAATCATGTTAGCAATTGCCGCATTTCATGAAATCCGGCAAATGGATAAACAAAACTACATTCCTTAATGGATTTATTAAAGAAGAGTTGTATATGATACAACCAGAAGGTTTTGTCAATCCTAAAGGTGCTAACAAAATGTGCAAGCTCCAGCGATCCATCTATGGACTGGTGCAAACATCTCGGAGTTGGAATATACGCTTTGATGAGATGATCAAAGCATATAGCTTTATACAGACTTGCGGTGAAGCCTGTATTTACAAGAAAGTGAGTGGGAGCACTACAACATTTCTGATAAGTATATGTGAATAACATATTGTTGATCGAAAATAATGTAGAATTATTCTGCAAAGCATAAAGGAGTGTTTTGAAAGAAGGTTTTCAAAGAAAGACCTCGGTGAAGCTGCTTACATATTAAGCATCAAGATCTATAGAGATAGATCAAGACGCTTGATAAGTTTTTTTTCAATGTGTACATACCTTGACAATATTTTGAAGTAGTTCAAAAATTGGAATGGTCAACGAAAGAGTTCTTGGCTGTGTTACAAGGTGTGAAATTGAGTAAGACTCAAAGCCCGACCACAGCAGAAGATAGAAAGAGAATGAAAGTCATTCCCTATGCCTCAGCCATAGGTTCTATAAAGTATGCCATGCTGTGTACCAGATCTATTGTATACCCTACACTGTGTTAAGCAAGGGAGTACAATAGTGATCTAAGAGTAGATCACTGGACAGCGGTCAAAATTATCCTTAGTGGAATAAGGAAATATTTCTCAATTATGGAGGTGACAAAAAGGTTCGTCGTAAAAAGTTACATCGATGCAAGTTTTGACACAAATTTGGATGACTCTAAGTCTCGATCTAGATACATATTGAAAGTGGGAGCAATTAGCTAGAGTAGCTCCGTGCAGAGCATTGTAGACATAGAATTCGCAAAATACTTACGAATCTGTATGTGACAGACCCGTTGACTAAAATTATCTCACAAGCAAAACATGATCACACCTTAGTACTCTTTGGGTGTTAATCACATAAACGATGTGAACTAGATTACTGACTCTAGTAAACCCTTTGGGTATAGGTCACATGACAATATGAACTATGGGTGTTAATCACATGGTGATGTGAACTATTAGTGTTCAATCACATGGCGATGTGAACTAGATTATTGACTCTAGTGCAAGTGGGAGACTGAAGAAAATATGCCCTAGAGGCAATAATAAAGTTATTATTTATTTCCTTATATCATGATAAATGTTTATTATTCATGCTAGAATTGTATTAAGCGGAAACATAATACATGTATGAATACATAGACAAACAGAGTGTCACTAGTATGCCTCTACTTGACTAGCTCGTTAATCGAAGATGGTTATGTTTCCTAACCATGAACAAAAGAGTCGTTATTTGATTAACGGGATCACATCATTAGAAGAATGATGTGATTGACATGACCCATTCCATTAGCTTAGCACCCGATCGTTTAGTATGTTGCTATTGCTTTCTTCATGACTTATACATGTTCCTATGACTATGAGATTATGCAACTCCCGTTTGCCTGAGGAACACTTTGTGTGCTACCAAACGTCACAACGTAACTGGGTGATTATAAAGGAGCTCTACAGGTGTCTCCAAAGGTACATGTTGGGTTGGCGTATTTCAAGATTAGGATTTGTCACTCCGTTTGTCGGAGAGGTATCTCTGGGCCCTCTCGGTAATGCACATCACATAAGCCTTGCAAGCATTGCAACTAATGAGTTAGTTGCGAGATGATGTATTATGAAACGAGTAAAGAGACTTGCCGGTAACGAGATTGAACTAGGTATTGAGATACCGACGATCGAATCTCGGGCAAGTAACATACCGATGACAAAGGGAACAACGTATGTTGTTATGCGGTCTGACCGATAAAGATCTTCGTAGAATATGTGGGAGAAAATATGAGCATCCAGGTTCCGCTATTGGTTATTGACCGAAGATGTGTCTCGGTCATGTCTACATTGTTCTCGAACCCGTAGGGTCCGCACGCTTAAGGTTTCGATGACAGATATATTATGAGTTTATGAGTTTTGATGTACCGAAGGAGTTAGGAGTCCCGGATGAGATCGGGGACATGACGAGGAGTCTCCAAATGGTCGAGATGGAAAGATCGATATATTGGACAACTATATTCGGACATCGGAAAGGTTCCGAGTGATTCGGGTATTTTCAGAGGTACCGGGGAGTTACGGGAATACGAGGAAGAAGCAATGGGCCTTAGTGGAAAGGACCAGGAGGTGGCGCACGCCCCTCCCAAGCCCAGTCCGAATTGGACAAGGGGTTTGGGGCGCGGCCCCTCTCTCCCTTCCTTCCCCTCTTCCCCCCTTTCCCCCCTTCTCCTAGTTGGACTAGGAAAGGAGGAAACCTACTCCAACTAGGAGTAGGAATCCTACTCCCTGGCGCGCCCCTCCTAGGGCCGGCCTCCTCCCCCTTGCTCCTTTATATACGGGGGCAGGGGGGCACCTCTAGACACACAAGTTGATCCACGTGATCATTTTCTTAGCCGTGTGCGGTGCCCCCTTCCACCATAATCCTCGATAATATTGTAGCGGTGCTTAGGCGAAGCCCTGCGACGGTAGAACATCAAGTTCGTCACCATGCCATCGTGCTGACGGAACTCTTCCCCGACACTTTGCTGGATCGGAGTCCAGGGATCGTCATCGAGCTGAACGTGTGCTAAAACTCGGAGGTGCCATAGTTTCGGTGCTTGATCGGTCGGGCCGTGAAGACGTACGATTATATCAACCGCGTTGTCATAACGCTTCCGCTGTCAGTCTACAAGGGTACGTAGATCACACTCTCCCCTCTCGTTGCTATGCATCACCATGATCTTGCGTGTGCGTAGGAATTTTTTTTGAAATTACTTCGTTCCCCAACACACCAGACTCTAAGCGAGCTCTTCGACATGACGCACAAGGACGTCTGGAGGGTGCTGTTCAAGGGCACCGAGGTCCCTCCCTCTCTCACCGAGACCGCGGGCTAAGCGCGAAGCGCCGAGAGCATTCGGTGAGTTCTATACATCCGGTAGGATATTTATTTCCCCTAGCTTAACCATGTGCGGGGTCTGAGCTCCATGCCTTTGACAGGACTGGGTGGAGACGTCGGGGCAGATTAATTGTCCGGCCCCTTTGCCCGAAGACACTGCGGACGCTCTCCTGACGGAGATGCTGACTCCGGCTCCTTACAAGGTGCCGGAGAAGACCAAGAAGTCCAAGAGAACCCGAAAGAGTTCCCGACGCCAGGTGTTGTCGGACTCATCGTCCAATAACTCCGCGACGCACTCCTCCCCCGAAGACGAGGAGGAAGATGAAGATGCTCCCCCTTCAGTCGAGGGAGACAAGAAAAGGAAGGACGCCCCGACCGGGGGGAGGGGGGCGAAGGGTCCAAGAAGGGGAGGACCCTCCTTCCGGACTACTCCACCACCGCCGCTGAAGGCGAAGACGAGTGGCTGCTCAGGGCCAAGCCCTAGCGAAGTCGTAAGTATTCGAATACTAGAGTAACGCATAGCATACCTTTGTCGCACTACTTCTCCTAACGCCGAATTATGATTATGCAGACCGCCACGAGCCCGTATCGAGATATCCTCGTCGGACGGCTCCCTGGGCTCGTCGGATATGGATAGCGATCCACTTCCGACCGCCACCTCCCCTTGCCCTACGGACAACGCCGAGGTATTGTCTCAAGAGGCACCGGGTCGAGGGGAGACAGTCCCGGAGGTGCCTCAAGGCGACCTTTCGGACTCCGGGAGCAGAAGGAGCAAGGCTCCCAAGGGCTCCGAGTTCGGCCCTCAGCCGAACACCGTGCCGGAACCCCCAGTGGTTCCGGACTCGGGCAGGCGGCCTCCGTCCAAAAGGGGAAAGACGCCTGTGCCGGTGACCTCTATCCATCCAGAGGCACCGGACAATCTGCTGGGAGCGCTTCGCAGCGCTTCCATCAACGAAGAGCACCGCACTATTATGAGTGCGGTGGTCCAGAAGGTTCAGTCCGCCAAGAGCGGACTGACTGAAGCCTGTGCCAGCCTTCTAACAGGCTTTGAGGTAAGTTTTTGAAATATAGGAAAAATATTACCGCATAGACAGTAGCCCCTGATGCTCTGTTCGGTGTTCACAAAGAAAAGCCGAACAGAGGATCAAACAATATCGCAGGAGTCTAATATAAGTATGTCTATATGCGTATGTAGGCTTCGCTGCTGGCCTCTGCCACACTGACTGCGGAGGTCGCCGCACTGAAGCAGGACCTCAAAGGGTCCAAGGAAGAGCTCGGCCTTGCCAAGAGGCAGCTCGAGGAGAACGAAGGTAAGTAGTACCTAGTCTATGGATATATATAAAAAGAATGCGATTGTAAAATGACATGATCATCGTAAATTTGCCAGGGGCCACGACCGAGGTGGCGACCCTGAAGCAAGCGCTATCCGAGGCCGAAAAAAACCAAGGAGCGCACCAAGCGGGAAAGGCAGGAGGCTCGTGTGGGCGAGGTGCAGCAAGAGCTCCATGCTCTCGTAACGAAGCACGAGGCGTTGGAGCTTGACTTGAAGACGTGAGAGTCCGAGCTTGCCGCAGCCCTCGAGAGCGCAAAGAATGCCAAGGCCGAAGCCCGAAAGGCCCTCCAGGAGATTGATGCGATGAAGAAGATAGCGGCGGGTAAGGTATTCTATATGCAAAGCAAGCATGTGAAAGTAAATTACTTGTTACTTACCCAAATCCGGAGCTCTCCAGGAGAATTCACAGATTTGCCCCGCAGCATGTCGGATGCCGCACAGTTTTACCAGGCCGAGGAGGGAAGCTCAACGGAGAAGTTATTCTGGTCTCAGTATACTAGGACCGAACACCCGATGCCTCTGAGCGACCAACTGAAGCAATTGGTCGAGCTGCACAAGGCGGCCGAACAGGCCATGAAGGGCTTTATAGTCCGGATGTGGCCTGGCGATGCCCTTCCTCACAGCTACTTCAGCCTGGTGAGGCAGCTTATGGATGCTTGCCCACGGCTGGAAGTCATCAAATGGTCCGTCTGCATCGAAGGTGCACGCCGGGCTTTCGCCCGTGTGAAGGTGCAATGGGCCAAGATGGACGCCGTGAAGCTGGTGAAGGAAGGGCCGCCGGAGGGCAAGGAGCATCGCCACCCCGAGATGTACTATGAGGGTGTCCTGAAGGGTGCCCGTCTTGTAGCGGACGAGTGCACAAAAGATGTAATATTTGAATGAACTTGCTCGTGTAATCCTGTATTATGAAAAACTTGTCCATATGCGCTATGCAACGCTTGTATGAATTTAAAATATTGCCTTCTGTTCGGCTGTTTATCAAATCTGAGAGATGGCTAGTCGTCGGCTTTTGCCCCCACGCCACGAGTGCTGGGGTGTTCGGAATAAACCTGAGCACTCTTGTTCCCATTGTTGGGTCCTTCGAGGGAGGTGCTCAGCACAACGAACAAGGCAATCGGACTATAATGCATTATTACTCTCACTTAGCCATAGAATTCTATAATTTTAAATTTCGGCGAAGCCCCTAGTATTCGGAAGGCCGAATTTGGGGCACGATACACGCCTTAAGCCGGACAGGGCCGACTCCTCGCTCTAAGCGGCATAAGTCTTTAGGGACTCGAAACCTCTCGAACAGCGACCAGTCTTTTGCCTTATCGTGACAGTCAGTTTTAGCTTTCTCTACCGAGGTGCTTAGCCCAGCAGAATCGGGGCACAATCACAGTAGTTCTCCCAGTGCTACCTTAGCCAATATAGCGGAACATAAGGTACCAAAACATGGGAGCCGGGCAAACCCAACTATTGACTCAAGACATGATTCGGAGCTGATGCATATAATGCTATAAGTTCAGGGTGCCGCACTGTCGAAAGTGTTCGGACTTCTCACGCCGTATTATGGGGTATGCTTAAGCCCCTAGCGTATTGGCCGTACCAGAGTGTACGGGGGCTAGATGTCGTGAATGAATATATAAAAAGAAAGAATGCAATAATAGTCTTAATGCTATGCATTGTTTATTCAAAAAGGTGCGTTAAAGCGGAATGATACACGTAGTGCGATAAGCAAAAAGTAGGACTGTTTGACATGTCCCTTCCAAGGGCAAGATGAGGAATAGTATCAAAGAAAATATTTCACTCGTTATCGTAATCCACCTGGGAGTTCCATGGTGTGACGTAGCTTTCTGCCTCCTTGGTTGCTGCATCATGTGTTCGGCAATCATGCTGCCGGACAGGGTTTCCAGAGATTAAAGTCCTGAAAGATAAAAATAACAAAGCAGGAAGCCCTAGTGTGGTTTAAGCCGCGACTTGGAGCATGCCGCAGTCGTGCCCCCCTCCCCGCCTGTGCCCATGGTATTTTTAATGCGTAATTATGTACGCATGGCACGGATTTCACCGTTTGGCTGGGACCGGGGTGGGGGCCGCATTGCTATGGGAGCTCGGAACGTGCCAGGCGGTCCTGTTGCCGATTACTCCGGGCACGCTTGAAGGTGTCCGGGTCCCTAATCGCCAAACTAGTGGATTGCCTTAAGAGGCTGCTTTGCGCTTCTGCTGCGTGGGCCACAGTGTGCTCCTCCGTGCGGAGAGAGCGCTCTGTGTTTCCATTGACTGTGATGACCCCCCGAGGTCCTGGCATCTTGAGCTTGAGATATGCATAATGCGGTACCGCATTGAATCTTGCAAATGCGGTTCGCCCGAGCAGTGCATGGTAGCCACTGCGGAACGGGATTATGTCGAAGATTAACTCTTCGCTTCGGAAGTTATCCGGAGATCCGAAGACCACTTCTAGTGTTACTGAGCCTGTGCAATGGGCCTCTACACCTGGTATGACGCCTTTAAAGGTCGTTTTAGTGGGTTTGATCCTTGAGGGGTCTATACCCATTTTGCGCACTATGTCCTGATAAAGCAGGTTTAGGCTGCTGCCGCCATCGATAAGAACTCGAGTGAGGTGAAATCCGTCAATGATTGGGTCTAAGACCAATGCGGCGAATCCGCCATGACGGATATAAGTCGGGTGGTCCATGCGGTCGAAGGTGATCGGGCAGGAAGACCATGGGTTGAACTTTGCGGCGACTGGCTCCAACGCATATACGTCCCTGAGCGCACGCTTCCGCTCCCTCTTGGGGATGTGGGTTGCGTATATCATGTTCGCCGTCCGCACTTATGGGGGGAACCTCTTCTGTCCTCCGGTGTTCGGCTGCCGGGGCTCCTCCTCGTCATCGCTATGTGACCCCTTATCTTTGTTTTCAGCATTTATCTTGCCGGCCTGCTTGAACACCCAACAATCCCTGTTGGTGTGGTTGGCTGGCTTGTCGGGGGTGCCGTGTATTTGGCACGAGCGATTGAGTATACGGTCCAAACTGGACGGGCCCAGAGTGCTTCTTTTGAATGGCTTTTTCGCTGACCGGGTTTAGAGCCTTTGAATCCGGCATTGACTGTCGTATCCTCGGTATTGTCGCTGTTAATGCGGCGCTTATGTTTGTTGCGACGTGACCTGCCGTTGCCGTCCTTGGTATCCGAAGTACCATGGTTCTTTGATATGTTATTGCTGCGAGCCAACCAGTTGTCTTCTCCCGCACAAAAGCGGGTCATGAGTGTCGTGAGGGCTGCCATAGATTTCGGCTTTTCCTGGCCAAGGTGTCGGGCAAGCCATTCGTCGCGGATGTTGTGCTTGAAAGCTGCTAGGGCCTCTACATCCGGACAGTCGACGATTTGATTTTTCTTTGTTAGGAACCGTGTCCAGAATTGCCTGGCCGATTCCTCTGGCTGCTGAATTATGTCGCTTAATTCATCGGCATCTGGTGGTCGCACATAAGTGCCCTGAAAGTTGTCGAGGAATGCGGCTTCCAGATCTTCCCAACAGCCAATGGACTCTGCTGGCAAGCTGTTGAGCCAATGCCGAGCTGGTCCTTTGAGTTTGAGTGGGAGGTATTTGATGGCGTGTAGGTCATCACCGCGGGCCATGTGTATGTGCAGGAGGAAATCCTTGATCCATACCGTGGAATCTGTTGTGCCGTCGTATGATTCTATATTTACGGGTTTGAAACCCTCTGGGATTTGATGATCCATTACTTCGTCTGTGAAGCATAAGGGGTGTGCGGCGCCTCTGTACTGGGCTATATCGCGACGCAGCTCAAATGAGTCTTGCCCGCTGTGTTAGGCCCGGCCGGACTTACTTTTACTGTATCCGGCGTGACAATTATCATCTCGCATAGTGGCGCGCCCTCGTGATCCGTAGATCGATCTTGCATGTTTTGCTTTGTCCTCCAATACATCTCGCAGGTCTGGCGTATTTCCCCATGCCTTTTTATTTGAATGGCGTCGGGGTGCAGGCTGAGCTTTTGGCTGGAATGTTTCTCTGTCACGGCCACGAGGTGGCCGATCAGCCACGTCATACGCCGGGGATGTAGGTTTCGGTGCTTCCTCCTCCAGTCGGGGTAGCAACCTGCACTTTGGGTAACTCTTGGAGGGGCGTTCGAGTTTATGTTCCTCGGCCGCCAGGACTTCAGTCCATCTGTCAGCTAGCAAATCTTGATCAGCTTGAAGCTGCTGCTACTTTTTCTTAAGGCTATTTGCCGTGGCTATAAGCCCGCGCTTGAAGCGCTCTTGTTTGACGGGATCCTCTGGCACGATGAATTCGTCGTCGTCGAGGCTTGCCTCGTCTTCGGAGGGAGGCATGTAATTATCATCCTCCGCCTCTCCATCTGTCGCTCTCTCAGGAGGGCTGGCCTCTCCATCCTCCTGCCCTAAATCTTGCTGGAGGGGATTGTTGCCGTCTTCAGCACTGTCCGGAGTGCTATTATCTCCTGTGCCGGTATCACCACATTTGCCTTGGTGGGACTTAGAGTGGCGCCGCTGACGCCGGCGCTTGGGTTGCTTCTTGGAGGGGTCATCCTCCGTTGTCTCATCGCCATTGCCTTCTTTGGGTGTGTCCACCATGTATATATCGTATGATGAGGTGGCTGTCCAGTGCCCTGTGGGCAGTGGTTCCTCTTCGCCTCCCGCATCATCGTCCATACCGTTGATGTCTTCGGAGTCGAAGTCGAGCATGTCGGTTAAGTCATCGACAGTGGCTACTAAGTGGGTGGTGGGTGGGCGGCGAATTTTTTCGTCATCCGCATCCCAATCCTGCCGCACGTAGTTCAGCCAGGACTCTCCTGACAAGGAGAGAGACCTTAGTGAGTTCAGTATGTCGCTGAAGGGCGAGTGCTGAAAAATATCCGCGGAGGTAAACTCCATGATTGGCGCCCAATCGAATTCGATAGGAACGGGCGCAGGCGGTTCAGAGTCCGTGGCCGGAGAAGGATCCGACAGTTCGGCAACACGGCTCTCGTGAAGGGTAAGGTCGATATTCGACTCGATCGCCATAGAGGATACGACCTCCGTGGCGGGGTCTATCCACCCGTCCACGGATGGCGAAACTGGCTCCAAATTGAGGGTCGGAGCGGCTGCCGGTGCGAGTTCTCGAACACCGTCCGATGGTAGAGCTAAATCGTACTCATCGTGACCGCGCAGCGCACAAGGCAGGGGCTCGAATCTGTCGAAGATCAAGTATCCGTGGATATCGGCCATGTAGTTTAAGCTTCCAAACCTGACCTGGTGGCCAGGGGCGTAACTTTCGATCTGCTCCAGATGGCCAAGCGAGTTGGCCCGCAGTGCGAAGCCGCCGAACACAAAGATCTGTCCGGGGAGAAAAGTCTCACCCTGGACTGCATCGCTATCGATGATCATAGGATCCATCAAGCCTAATGGCGACGACACAGAGGAACTCTCAATGAAAGCACCAATGTCCGGCGGATCTCGGGTAGGGGGTCCCGAACTGTGCGTCTAGGCGGATGGTAACAGGAGGCAGGGAACACGATGTTCTACCCAGGTTCGGGCCCTCTTGATGGAGGTAAAACCCTACGTCCTGCTTGATTTATTCTTGATGATATGAGTATTACAAGAGTTGATCTACCACGACATTGGAGAGGCTAAACCCTAGAAGCTAGCCTATGGTATGATTGTATGTTGTCCTATGGACTAAAACCCTCCGGTTTATATAGACACCGGAAGGGGCTAGGGTTACACAAGGTCGGTTACAAAGGAGGATATATACATATCCGTATTGCCTAGCTTGCCTTCCACGCCAAGTAGAGTGCTATCTGGACACGAGATGAAGTCTTCAATCTTGTATCTTCATAGTCCAACAGTCCGGCCAAAGGATATAGTCCGGCTGTCTAGAGACCCCCTAATCCAGGACTCCCTCAGGAGCACCTCTGCGATTGTCATGACCGGGTCATCCGAGCTCTGACCTCAGACTGGGTGAAGCCGAAAGCTAGCAATATTATTGTTTTCAATCATGGTCGGCACACAACGGAACTCATGAGTACAAAAAATCTATTGCACAAGTCTCATAGTAATAATGAGCACCAAAGAAAGGTATCGGTGGGGTACTATTTTCTTCGAAGGTGCTTCTTACACTTCGTCAGTAATATAGCATAAGTTCCCTGAGCGCACTTTGTCTGTTACAGCCTTATGGCCTGATTGCCTGGTCATTGGAAACACCATCAATACTCTCGACAGGTGGAGTACATGACACTTTTCGGCCCTTGGCCGAAGAGGGAGAAGCCGACGGTCGGTTAAGACGCGTTTAAAGTTCGGGTGAACACATATATGATATAAGTACTTCGGTACATACAATCATTATACATAAAATTCTTTTACCCAAGTCACTTGGGGGATCTTAAAATTTATATGAGCTATTTTATAGTAAATGTGTTTTCTTCTTGGTCGTTGCAAAGTCTTTTTCTACCGCTCCTTTTTCGACTCGAGTTTATGGTCAATAGTCGGATAGCCTATCTTCTCTCTGAAAGCCGCTTGAGTTTAGTTTGCTAAACTGACCTCGGAGAAGTACTCCGCCTTTGGGATAAGGAGCTTGAAGCCGTAGGCTGACCCGCGCGAAGTCTTGAGATCGGATGTGTCATGTTAAAGCATGACAGAAGCACATTTTTTTTCCTATTTTCGGATTGGCACCAGGCACTTTATCTTGTTCGGCCGTCAAGTTTTTACTGACGTTTTTTGGTTTTCCAAGCTTATGGCACTTTCAAACTATTTGTGTGTTTTCAGCACAAGTCTCGGAGTGCAACGCCGGACACCTTTAGAGATCCGGCAAAAAACATTGTCGGATATTGCTATATATGCACCGCGTTCTGCGCTTGCCTCCAACGTTCCGCTTTGTTCGACTAGGTGTGCAAAGGGAGAACCATTGTGATTGTGCTTCCAGCTCACATGGTTAAGCACCTCAGTGGAGAAAGCCGAAAACTGACTGTCACAATAAGCGTAAACTGGTCAGCGATCCGATGACTGTGTTAAATGACGGGCCATTCATAACATTGGCCGAAGTGTTTACGACTTGACCTCGACTGTCGCCGAACACTACCGGGGGCTAGTAACTGGCCTCCCAAACTAAATCCTCAATATTTTGCTCTTACATTAGAGCTGAGGTTTCATGATCATGCTTAGCATAAGAACCCAAAGAAAGGAACCGATAGCGGGACTCTTTTCTTTGGAAGACATTTCTTATGTTAAACAGTAATATAACATATCTCTCTGTGTACCTTTGTTTATAAAACCGTATGGCCAGATTTCCTTGTTTGTCATAAATCTTTGCCCTCATAAAGGCTTTATAAAGTAAGACAAACACTCCTCGGCTACTGGCCGAGGAGGTGGAAGCCGATGGTCGGCCAACAAAGTTTTGTACAATGCGAATCCGAGCATTAATGACGTAAAGTACTTAGATACATAGAGTCATTACACATAATTTGTGATTTTACTATGGATATCGATCCTTAATTCGGCCACCCGTGCCCGCATTAAGGCTCGGGGGCTACTGGGCTTCGGGCTTATTATTTACTTACAAATATTAAAGGGGCACATCGATCCCCTGATCTGGTGTTGCCACCCGACCAGTGTCTCGGGGACTACTGCATTGCCTGTCCAATGCAGAAAATTTCATGATGCTCACCGCCGTGCGTGAGTAATTCCATCGTAGGCTTGCTGGATGGTGATGGGTTGGATGATATTTATCATGTAATCGAGTTAGTTTTGGTAGGGTTTGATCCCTAGTATCCACTATGTTCTGAGACTGATGTTGCTATGACTTTGCTATGCTTAATGCTTGTCACTAGGGCCCGAGTGCCATGATTTCAGATCTGAACCTATTATGTTTTCATCAATATATGAGAGTTCTCGATCCTATCTTGCAAGTCTATAGTCACCTATTATGTGTTATGATCCGTTAACCCCGAAGTGACAATAATCGGGATACTTACCGGCGATGACCGTAGTTTGAGGAGTTCATGTATTCACTATGTGCTAATGCTTTGTTCCAGTTCTCTATTAAAAGGAGGCCTTAATATCCCTTAGTTTCCATTAGGACTCCGCTGCCACGGGAGGGTAGGATAAAAGATGTCATGTAAGTTCTTTTTCATAACCACGTACGACTATATTCGGAATACATGCCTACATTACACTGATGAATTGGAGCTAGTTCTGTGTCACCCTATGTTATGACTGTTACATGATGAACCACATCCGGCATAATTATCCATCACTGATCCGATGCCTACAAGCTTTCCATATACTGGTTTACGCTTATTTACTTTCTCGTTGTTATTGTTACAATCACTACATAATACCAAAAATATTACTTTGCTTTCATTACTCTTTTGTTACCATTACCATCACTATCATATTACTTTGCTACTAAACACTTTGCTGCAGGTACTAAGTTTCCAGGTGTGGTTGAATTGACAACTCAGCTGCTAATACTTGAGAATATTCTTTGGCTCCCCTTGTGTCAAATCAATAAATTTGGGTTGAATACTCTACCCTCGAAAGCTATTGCGATCCCCTATACTTGTGGGTTATCAAGACCAATTTCTGGCGCCGTTGCCGGGGAGCATAGTTCTATTCTTTGAGTCACTTGGGATTTATATCTGCTGGACATTATGAAGAATTTGAAAGACGCTAAGACAACAATTCATCCCTCAACTACGAGGGGAGGTAAGGAACTGCCATCTAGCTCTGCACTTGATTCACCTTCTGTTATGAGTAAGCTTGCGACACCTAAACCTGCTTCTGCTATTCGTTCTGATATGTCGCATGTTATTGATGATGCTACTTCTGCTATACATGATACTTCTGATGAAACTACTTCTATGCTTGATACTACTGTGCCACTTGGTGATTTTCTCAAGGAACGACTTGCTAGGGCTAGAGGGATTGAAAATATTGAATCTGATTATGATGATGAAAGTGATGATGAAGAATCACTTGTTATTCCTGAGGGTTATTTATTTGATCAAGAAGCTTCTTTAGCTATTTTAGCTTGCAAAGATAGATATGAACTCAAAAGGTTGTTAGCTAAATGGAATAAACAATCTCTAAATGCTAGGATGAGACCTGACCCTGCTTTTGCTACTTCACCTGTTTGTGTTACTGATAAGGATTATGAATTCTCTGTTGATCCTGATATAATTAATTTAGTTGAATCTGATCCTTTTCATGGCTATGAATCTGAAACTGTTGTAGCACATCTTACTAAATTAAATGATATAGCTACCCTGTTCACTAATGATGAGAGATCTCGCTACTTTTATATCCTTAAAATATTTCCGTTCTCATTAAAGGGTGATGCTAAGATATGGTTTAATTCTCTTGATCCTGATTGTGTGCGTAGTCCCCAGGATATGATTTACTACTTCTCAGCTAAATATTTCCCTGCTCATAAGAAACAAGCTGCTTTAAAGGAAATATACAACTTTGTGAAAATTAAAGAAGAGAGTCTCCCACAAGCTTGGGGGAGTCTTCTCAAGTTACTAAATGCTTTGCCTGATCATCCTCTTAAGAAAAATGAAATACTCGATATCTTTTATAATGGACTAACCGATGCTTCCAGAGATTACCTGGATAGTTGTGCTGGCTCTCTTTTCAGGGAAAGAACGCCGGATGAAGCTGAAATCTTATTGAATAATATGTTGACAAATGAAAATAATTGGGCACCTCCTGAGCCAGCTCCTGCTCCAATTAATGATCCTATTCCTAAACCAACTCTGAAGAAGAGAGGTGTTTTATTTCTCAGTCCCGAAGATATGCAAGAGGCAAAGAAATCTATGAAAGAAAAAGGTATTAAAGCTGAAGATGTTAAGAATTTACCTCCTATTGAAGAAATACATGGTCTTAATTTACCGCCTATTGAAGAAACATATGATCTTAATCCTTTATTTATTGAAGAACCTCCAGACCTCGATAACCCGACACAGGTAGTAAAGGTAAATTCTCTCTATAGATATGATAAAGCTGAAATCCCTCCTACTAAAATTGCTAGTCAATGCTTGGATGAGTTTGATAATTTTATGTTTAAGCAAGAAGACTTCAATGCTTATTTTGGTAGAAAATTAAAACAAGATGCTGATATGATTAAATACTTGGGTGATTATATGGCTAATATTAGAGGTGAACTTAAACTTGTTAGCAAACATGCTTCTATGGTTACCACTCAAGTAGAACAAGTACTTAAAGCTCAAAAGGAATTGCTCAATGAGATGAATAGTAAGAAAAATGATTATGCTGTTAAAGTGGCTACTAGAACTGGTAGAATGACTCATGAACCTTTGTATCCTGAAGGCCACCCTAAGAGAATTGAGCAAGATTCTCAGAGAAATAAAATTGATGCACCTAGTTCTTCTAAAAAGAAGAAAAAGAAAAATGATAGAATTGTGCAAACTTCGAGTGAACCTATTGTTGAACCACCTCATAATCCAAATGGTATATCTATGTCTGATGCTGAAACACAATCTGGCAATGAACATGAACCTAATGAAATGTTAATGATGATGTTCATAATAGTGCTCAACCTAGTAATGATAATGATGTAGAAATTGAACCTGCTGTTGATCTTGATAACCCACAATCAAAGAATCAATGTTATGATAAGAAAGACTTTGTTGCTAGGAAACATGGTAAAGAAAGAGAGCCTCGGGTTCAGAAACCCATGCCTTTTCCTCCCAAACCATCCAAGAAAAAGGATGATGAGGATTTTCAGCGCTTTGCTGAAATGATTAGATCTATCTTTTTGCGTATGCGATTGACTGATATGCTCAAAATGAATCCTTATGCTAAGTACATGGAAGATATTATTACAAATAAAAGAAAGATAATAGAAGCTGAAATTTCCACCATGCTTGATAATTATACTTTTAAGGGTGGAATACCTAAGAAACTTGGAGATCTAGGAGTACCCACTATACCATGCTCCATTAAAAGAAACTATGTTAAAACTGCTTTATGTGATCTTGGAGCCGGTGTTAGTGTTATGCCTCTCTCTTTATATCATAGACTTGACTTAAATAAGTTGACACCTACTGAAATATCTTTGCAAATGGATGATAAATCAACTGCTATACCTGTTGGTATTTGTGAGGATGTGCCTGTTGTGGTTGCAAACGTTACTATTTTAACGGACTTTGTTATTCTTGATATTCCCGAGGACGATAGTATGTCTATTATTCTTGGACGACCTTTTCTTAATACTGCAGGGGCTGTTATTGATTGCAACGAAGGCAATGTCACTTTTCATGTTAATGGAAATGAGCATACAGTACACTTTCCGAGGAAACAACCTCAAGTTCATAGTATCAATTCTATCGGAAAAATTCCATCGATTATATTTGGAGGTTTTGAATTTCCTCTTCCTACTGTCAAGAAGAAATATGATATACTTATTATTGGGGATGTGCATATCCCCGTTGAGGTAACCTAGTGTTATTCAAAATTTCCCCGGTTTCATGTTAATCGGAATGAGTTTGTTAACAAGACTTGATCAACCTTGTTAGTGGATTCCTTTTGACGAGCATGAGATGGATGAAACTAGAAGCACAACCTTCTGTACCCTCTCTATACTTTCTGTTATTTAGTTGAAATAAAGTAAAAATAAATAATTTTCTGTCTGTTATCTGATTATCCATGCAATATAAAAATACCTCGAAAATAAAAGTTCTCCAAATGCCCTGAAAATTAAATATGATTTTTTCTAGAATATTTGAGGATTTATGGAACAAAGAACACACCAGGGGGCCAACCACCTTGCCACGAGGGTGGAGGGCGTGCCCCCTACCTCGTGGGCCCATGGTGGCCCTCCTCCACTTATTCCTGCACCCATCCTCTTCTTCTTCCTCCCACAAACACAAAAAACCAACTCAAGCACGAGTTCCAGCCCTCTTTGCTGCCATTTTCGATCTCCTTGCTCAAAGCACCTCTTACAAAACTGCTTGGGGAGATTGTTCCTTGGTATTTGACTCCTCCATTGGTCCAATTATTTTTTGTTCTAGTGCTTTATTCATTGCAAATTTTTGCTGCTTAGGTGACCCTGTTCTTGAGCTTGCATGTCAAATTTATATGGTCAAAAGTAGTTTTGATGCATGGTATAGGCCCTAGGCACTTGCAGGAGTGGTTGCTATCAATATTATTGAGTTTGGTTTACTTTTATTTAGAAGTTACTAAAATTTTCAGAATTTTTCAAAAAATGATGAGGAGATTATTGAGGGGCTCATCGAGCCAAAGCTCAAAAGAAAAGGCACCGAAGCCTAAGTATAATTTGCCGTGCACCGCGGAGGTTCGGGCGTGTGAATGGCCTTTCGAGGATTTCTTGAGAGCAGCCAGGATTTATGAAGATTTTCATGAATTGGCTCATAATGCAGGCCTCACCGCTTTCCTCCACGACCAATGCGATCAGTATCTCTTACTCACAAATACCTTTGTGCAAAACTTTCATTTTCATTCTAGGAACTCACCACCTACGGTGGAGTTTCATTTATATGATGAGCATAAGGAGATGTCACTTTATGATTTCTGTCGGATTTGTTTAGTCCCTTTTGGGGGCAAGACAGAAGAACCACATCATGATGATGTGGAGGGGTTTATTGATATTATCACTGTAGGAGAAACTAGGAAGGTTTCCGATGCATGAATCACTAGCATACATTTTCCTGTTTTACGTCACTTTGCATTATTTGCTAGTCGTTGCTTAATTGGATGCGGAAACTGTGGAAACCTTAGTATCCCTGATATAATTATTCTGCTCCACGGTTTATACAGTGATAACACTTTTAGTATGGGCGGTATTATTGCTAAACGGTTAAGTCTGAACCGTATAAAGGGCCCCATCTTTGGAGGCATCTATGCTACACGTCTAGCTGCACATTTTAACATACCTATTAGGCATGCTGAGAAGGAAGAAAAACTGCTGCCTCGTGTTTATCTAGATTATAAAAGTATGGTGGCACATGATTTTATTATTAAGAATAGGGCAGGAGAGCTTAAATATCAATTGTTCTTTAATAAACATCATCCTGATACTATTACCTTGCATTCTCCTTCTTTGTTTGATTTGACTGTAGGCACATACCTTGTTCCGTTGATGTCTATCCACGCCTACCGGAACCCTGCACCAGCCGAGGAGCCAGAACCGGAACCACAACTTGATCCTTCATGACAGTCTAACTATCAGTGGGATCCAGAGATGATTGCCAGCCAGTGGCAATCAGAGCCTTCTTCTTCATCATCGCAGTACGACCCCAACTATTATTATGGATATCAGCTAGGCCAGCCGTGGCCATAGACCAACTTAGGCCAAAAGCCTAAGCTTGGGGCAGTACGTATTTCTCACTGACATTACATTTATGTTCACACACACTCATTGCTAGATGTCGGTGCTCATACTTTTTCATTGTATCATCCATGCTAGTTTATTTCCTTTTATGCTTTCTTATTGTGTGTTTAATAAACCTTAAGAAAAAACAAAAAAATTAGTTGTAAATTTTAATTAATTTACTTTCCATGCTTGTAGTAGTAATTAAAAAGAAAACCCAAAAATATTTCCTGTTCTTCTTTTGCTTGTTGGGAGCTTTCCCGTGTAAATACTTTTATTTCTTTGCTTTTCTTTGGGGGTCAGTAGGAGAAGACCATGATTAAATTGTTGAAGTGGATCTTATATGCTTTATTGTTGATTTAACCAAGAGCCCATATTGCTTTGTCTTCTCCTGTTTATTGAATGCTCGCAGATTCCAACTTAGTCCAATGCGCGTGCACTCTTATTATTATTCACATTCTTCAGTCGTGCAAGTGCAAGGCAATTATGATGATATATGATGGACTGACTAAGATGAGAAAAGCTGGTATGAACTCGACCTCTTTTGTTTTTGTAAATATGATGAGTTCATCGTTCTTGATTCAGCTTGTTATGAATAAACATGTTCACAATGACAATTACAGATCATAGTTGCTTGTGCGATGCTTGATTAGCTATGAGTTATAATGCTTTACCTTGCGTGCCAACATGCTATTAAAATGGTTATGATGTGGTATGATAGGGTGGTATCCTCCTCTGAATGATTTAAGTGACTTGACTTGGCACATGTTCACGCATGTAGTTGAAACAAATCAACATAGCCTTCACGATATTTATGTTCATGGTGGATTATATCCTACTCATGCTTGCATCCAATGTTTATTAATTTTAATGCATGTACATGGCTGTTGTCACTCTCTAGTTGGTCGCTTCCCAGTCTTTTGCTAGCCTTCACCTGTACTAAGCGGGAATACTGCTTGTGCATCCAATCCCTTAAACCCCAAAGTTATTCCAGATGAGTCCACTATACCTTCCTATATGTGGTATCTACCTGCCGTTCCAAGTAAAATTGTATGTGCCAAACTCTAAACCTTCAAATAATCATCCTGTTTTGTATGCTCGAATAGCTCATGTATCAACTAGGGCTGTATGTATCTTCCATGCTAGGCGGGTTATACTCAAGAGGAGTGGACTCCGCTCCTCACTCACGAGAAAATGGCTGGTCACCGGGATGCCCAGTCCCATGCTTTATGCAAACTAAATCAAAATAATTGCAAAACAAAACTCCCCTTGGGACCTGATGTATGTTGGAGGCACTCGTTGTTTCGAGTAAGCCATGGATTCATGGTTGTTGGTGGAGGGGGAGTATAAACTTTACCATTCTGTTTGGGAACCGCCTATAATGTGTGTAGCATGGAAGATATCGCCATCTCTTGGTTGTTATGTTGACAATGAAAGTATAACGCTCAAAATATTATTCACCTCTATTTCAAAACCGAGCTCTGGCACCTCTACAAATCCCCGCTTCCCTCTGCGAAGGGCCTATCTATTTACTTTTATGTTGAGTCATCACCCTCTTATTAAAAAGCACTAGCTGGAGAGCGCAGCGGTCATTTGAATTTCATTATTGTTAATTTATATTGGGTGTGACTATGATTGGATCTCTTTTACCATGAATTACAATGTCTAGTCAGTCCTTGATCTTTAAAGGTGCTCTACATTTATGTTCTGTGGTCTCAGAAAGGGCTAGCGAGATACCATCTTGTTATATCATATTATGATTGTTTTGAGAAAGTGTTGTCATCCGAGATTTATTATTATGGCTTGCTAGTTGATTATGCTTTGGATATGGGTAATCATGAGACCTGAGAATTATTGCAAATGTGGTTAGTTATAATCTTTGCTGAAAGCTTGAATGCTAGCTTGACATATTTACAACAACAAGAGAAAACAGAGTTTGTAAAAGTTTTGCTTTATTTCTTTCAGTTTGTCAACTGAATTGCTTGAGGACAAGGGTTTAAGCTTGGGGGAGTTGATACGTTGCCATGATGTTGTTTTATGTGCAGAAAACAAAAGTTCTCGGAATGACCTGAAACTCCACGGAATATATTACAATAAATATTAAAAAATCCTCGCCAAAGATGAAGACCAGGGGGCCCACACCCTTGCCACGAGGGTGGGGGGCGCCCCCCAGGGCACGCCCCCTACCTCGTGGGCCCCTTGGAGACCTCCCGACTCCAACTCCAACTCTATATATCTGCTTTCAGGGAGAAAAAAATAGGAGAGAAGAAATCATCGTGTTTTACGATACGGAGCCACCGCCAAGCCCTAAAACCTCCCGAGAGGGCTGATTTGGAGTCCATTCGGGGCTTCGGAGAGGGGGATTTGTCGCCGTCGTCATCATCAACCATCCTCCATCACCAATTTCATGATGCTCATCGCCGTGCGTGAGTAATTCCATCGTAGGCTTGCTGGATGGTGATGGGTTGGATGATATTTATCATGTAATCGAGTTAGTTTTGTTAGGGTTTGATCCCTAGTATCCACTATGTTCTGAGATTGATGTTGCTATGACTTTGCTATGCTTAATGCTTGTCACTAGGGCCCGAGTGCCATGATTTCAGATCTGAACCTATTATGTTTTCATCAATATATGAGAGTTCTTGATCATATCTTGCAAGTCTATAGTCACCTATTATGTGTTATGATCCGTTAACCCCGAAGTGACAATAACCGGGATACTTACCGGTGATGACCGTAGTTTGAGGAGTTCATGTATTCACTATGTGCTAATGCTTTGTTCCGGTTCTCTATTAAAAGGAGGCCTTAATATCCCTTAGTTTCCATTAGGACTCCGCTGCCACGGGAGGGTAGGATAAAAGATGTCATGTAAGTTCTTTTTCATAACCACGTACGACTATATTCGGAATACATGCCTACATTACACTGATGAATTGGAGCTAGTTCTGTGTCACCCTATGTTATGACTGTTACATGATGAACCACATCCGGCATAATTATCCATCACTGATCCGATGCCTACGAGCTTTCCATATACTGGTTTACACTTATTTACTTTCCCGTTGTTATTGTTACAATCACTACATAATACCAAAAATATTACTTTGCTTTCATTACTCTTTTGTTACCATTACCATCACTATCATATTACTTTGCTACTAAACACTTTGCTGCAGATACTAAGTTTCCAGGTGTGGTTGAATTGACAACTCAGCTGCTAATACTTGAGAATATTCTTTGGCTCCCCTTGTGTCGAATCAATAAATTTGGGTTGAATACTCTACCCTCGAAAGCTGTTGCGATCCCCTATACTTGTGGGTTATCAGCTGGCTCCATAGAGGGCATTTCCGGCATTAAGCTCGGCTAAACTCCTTTGACTTTTTTGAAACAAGGTGATATGACACCTCGGATATAGTCCGACGTTGGAGCCCGGATACAGTCCGGCGTTGGAGTTTGGACATAGTCCGGCGTTGGAGCTCGGATACATTCCGGCGTTGGAGCTTGGAAAGCGGTCCGGTGTTGGTGCTCGGCTGCAAAAGATACCTCGAATATAGTCCGGCATTGGAGCTCGGACGCAAGAGGACACTGCCGCCCGGGAAAAACTTCAAACCTAAGGTGTGGCATAAAAATAACAAGGCATTGATAAAGGCCGAAGACTTAAAGTGCTCCTCGGATACCCGACGTGTGAGATCTTCAGATTTAGCTCGGCAATCCTCAAGATAGAAGATGTGAAGATTTGTTGAACCAGTTTTCAAGACTGACGACCGAAGACGAAGAATAGTTCGGAAGAACCGAGGAGCGTCCCCAACTTGAAGACCAGTTCAGGGGGCTACTGACGGTGTCCTGGACTAGGGGGTACTCACCACATCGTCTCCCGATCAGTTGGATTGGGCCGAGGACCCCCATGGCCGATTACACATGGGCCAGTTCAGACAGCCAAAGACATATACGAGGAATATTCCACAAGACTTGGTGATCAAGACAAGGACTCCTCCCCACTGACGTATTCGACTAGGACTCTTGTTATCCTAGGCCTATGGTATGTTATATAAGCCGAGGCCAGGCTAGTCGATAGATTATGACATTATTCATCATACCCTCAAGTTTTAGACCACAACATATGATCTCGAGGTAGATCAACTATGTACTTGATACTCTATCAATATAAACAAGAGCAGGACGTAGGGTTTTACCTCCATCAAGAGGGCCCGAACCTGGGTAAACATCGTGTCCCATGTCTCCTGTTACCATCGATCCTTAGACGCACAGTTTGGGACCCCCTACCCGAGATCTGCCGGTTTTGACACTGACAGTGAAACCCCCGTTGCCGGACACTAGGGGGAATCAATACCCATGGACACTAGTGGGGAGGGCCGTATTCAGTTCGGCCCTTAGCCGAACTCAATTCCGGAGACCGATGCGGCTCCGGAATCCGGCACACAACCCTCTTCGAAAGAAGGGGGATGCCTATTCCGCCGGTGACCCCTGTCCAACCAGGGGCATCGGACAATCTGCTAGAAGCGCCGCGAGGCGCTTGCATTGTGGATGAGCACCGTGTCCTTATGGGAAAGGTAATTGAAAGGGTTCAGTCCGCCAAGAGCGGACTAACCGAAGCCTGCAGCTGCCTGCTGACAGGTTTTGAGGTAAGCGACACAAAAAAAATCCCAATGTAGACAGTAGCCCCTGAGACACTGTCCGGTGTTCGAAAAGAAAAAGACGGACAGAGGATCAATGTCCTATTGCAGGAAACTAACTAAATTTTTTCTGAAATGTAAACACAGGCGTCCCTGTTGGCTGCAGCCCCGCATACTACTGAAGTCTCCGGACTGGCGGAGGCTGAGGAGGAGCTGGGCCAGGTGAGGAGGCAGCTCTAGGAAAAACAAGGTAAGTAATTACCTGTTATGTATTCGAAAAAAGGTAAAGTGGTATGCAGTGACCGAAATGCCATGATGTGTACAGAGGCGACGACCGAGGTCGAGGCCCTGAAAAAGGCCCTGGCCGAAGCCGAAGGGAAGGCTTTCAAGGAGCAGGCCGCTTGGAAAAATCTCAAGGCCCGGGTCAACGAGGTCCAATAGGAGCTCGAGGACGCGGTGAAGAAGTGCGAGGCCTTGGAGCGTGATGCGTCGGTTCAAGAGATCGAACTCGCCAAGGCTCGTCAGAGTGCGGAGGCAGCCCGGAATGAGGCCCAGGGCGCCCTCTAGGAGATCTAGGAGGCCAGGAAGATCGCGGTTGGTAAGGCATTCAATATGCAGAGCAAGAATGTGAAGATGAAATATCATTTACTAACCTGGATTCGAAGTTCTCCAGGGGCTTTTACTGATCTACCACGCAGTGTGGCTGATGCCGCAGAGTTCCTCCGAGCCGAAGAAGGGAGCTCCACGGAGAAGCTGTTCTGGTCGCAATGTCTTGCGCCAAAACATCTGGTGCCCTTCGGCGATCAGCTAAAACAGCTGGTCGAGCTGCATAGGGTGGCCGAACTGGCCATGAAGGATTTAATAATCCGGTTGTGGCCAGCCGAAGCTATACCCGACAGTTACTTTGGCCTCACGAAGCGACTGGTGGGTGCCTGTCCTTGGCTGGACGTCGTCAAGCGGTCCGTCTGCATCGAGGACGCATGTCTGGCCTTCTCCTATTGCAAGGTCTGATGGGCGAAGCTGGACGCTGTCAAATTAGCGACCGAGGGGATCGCCGGAGGGCAAGGAGCACCGCACACCCGAGCGACACTTCGGTGATGTCTTGGAGGGGTCCCGCATTGTTGCGGATCATTGTGCGAAAGTCACTATCTTTGAATGAATGTATTCGAGCTCCCTCTACTTTGTATGATAAAACAAAGTGATTGTGCAATATAATTCTTGTTATGTTTTTAAATTTTTACTTCTTGTGTGGCCGTGTTGTATGAAATCTGAGGGTTAACCGGTCGTCGGCTTCTGCCCCCACGTAGATAGTACGGGGGTGTTCGGGATGGAATCTAAACAATCTTGATCCAATTAAATGGTCCTTGAAGGAGTTGTTTAGTGCAACAAACCAGGCAACCAGACTATGCGGCTGTAACGCCCTCACTTAGCCATAGGAGTTCGACAATAAAAACATGGGTGCAACCCCTAGTATCCGAACTAGAGTGCTATAAGCGTCTGATCGGGAAGTACCAATCCTTCGCGTAATGCGGAAGAAATCTCCAATGATTTGTAACCTCCGAACAGCTGACCGGCTCTCCCCGCATCATGACAGTTAGTTTTCGGCTTTCTCTACTGAGGTGCTCCTTTGGATAAACCAAGGCACAATCGCAGTAGTTCTCCCTTTACTACCTTAGCCGATATAGCGGAACGTAAGGTAGCAAGCACAGGAGCCAGCAACCCAACTATTGACCAAATGCATGATTTTGAGCCAATGCATATAATGCTAAAGTCGGGGTGTCGAACTATACTTATAAAAAGTGTTCAGACTTTTGTTGCCATAATGTGGGGTGCTATGAAGCCCCTGGAAAACATCAAATGTACCAAAGTGTACGGGTGCTACCTGATAGGGTTATCCACATGGGAGCTGAGAGAAAAAAAGAGAAAGAAAACAAAAAATGTGCAAAGGTAAAAAGCTGGGGTCCTAAAGCTCCAGCCACAAACTGTTCTCATTGTAATTTAATTAGTACGTCAAGGTGCATTGATACAGGTAGTGCGATAAGCAATAGGCTATTTGACATGCCGAAACCAAGTGAGAGCTGCATGTGGGTCCTGAAAAACAGGTAGAATTATCGTTAACGGAATCACCTAAAAAGTCCCCCATATGTCTGCGTTTCTCGCCCTCTTGGCGTGTTTATCCTTCAAGAGGACCAATGACTAGACCACCAGATGGGGCCTGTGGGATTGAGACCTGAAAAGGAAACAACTAAAAGTGAAAGTATGTGTGTATCCAATTTCTGTTGAGCCGTACTATGGACCACAAGCTAGTTATGCCCCTGTCGATGCCCATGGGATTTTGAGTGTGTAGTTATGTACGCGCGGCACGAATGCCACCACTTGATCAAGACTGAGATGGAGGCCGGATTGCTAGTCGAGCTCCTGACGAGCGAGCTCTCCTGCTGCAAAGTAGTTCGGACCCTCTTAACGGTGTCTGTGGGCTTGGCAGCCGAATTAAGGTTTGGCTTGAGAAGGCCGCTCTGTACTTCTACTGCTAAGGCAGCTGTGTGCTCTTATGTACGGAGGGATCGTTCCGTATTTCCATTGACCATTATGGCGCCACGTAGACCGGGCATCTTGAGCTTGAGATAAGCATAGTGTGGTACTGTGTTGAATCGAGCAAACGCAGTTCATCCGAGCAGTGCGTGATAGCCACTGCAGAAGGGGACGATATCGAAGATTAACTCCTCGCTTCGGAAGTTGTCCGGAGATCTGAAGACAACCTCTAGTGTGATTGAGCCCGTACAGCAGGCCTCTACACCTGGTATGACTCCTTTGAAGGTAGTCCTGGTGGGCTTGATCCGTGATGGGTTAATGCCCATTTTTTTGCGTTGTATCCTGATAGAGCAGATTGAGGCTGCTACCTCCGTCCATAAGGACGCGAGTCAGGTGGAACCCATCAATTATTGGGTCTAGGACCAGTGCGGCTGAGCCACCATGACGGATACTGGTCGGATGATCCCGGCGATAAAAAGTGATCGGGCATGACGACCATGGATTAAATTTTGGGGCGACTGGCTCTATCGCGTAGACGTCCCTGAGCGCACGCTTGCGCTCCCTCTTGGGGATGTGGGTAGCGTATATCATGTTCACCGTTTTGACCTGAGGGGGAAACTTCTTCTGTCCCCCTGTGTTCGGTTGTCGGGGCTCTTCATCATCGTCCTAGCTTTGTGACCCCTTTTCCCTGTTCTCGGCGTTTAATTTGCCGGCCTGTTTAAAAACCCAGCAATCTCTATTTGTATGATTGGGTGGTTTGTCCGGGGTGCCATGAATCTGGCGTGGACGATCAAGTATGCGGTCCAAGCTGGATGGGCCTGAATTGTTCTTTTGGAACGGCTTCTTCCGCTGACCGGACTTAGAGCCACTGATTTCGGCATTGACCACCGTATCCTCGGTGTTGTCACTGTTGTTTCGATGCTTGTATCTGTTGCGTCAAGACTTGTCTTTGTTATTTTTAACTTCAGGGGTACCAGCGTTGCTTGCATTGTTTTTGCTACGGGCCAACCAACTGTCCTTGCCCGCACAAAAGCGGGTCATGAGTGCCGTGAGGACCGCCATGGATTTTGGCTTTTCTTGGCTGAGGTGGCGAGCGAGCCATTCGTCACGGATGTTGTGTTTGAAGGCTGCTAGGGCTTCGTCATCCAGACAATCAATGATTTGGTTCTTTTTAGTTAAGAACCTAGTCCAGAATTTCCTGGCGGACTCTCCGGGCTGTTGAACTATACGGCTTAAGTCATCAGCGTCCGGAGGTCGAACATATGTACCTTGGAAGTTATCGAGGAAGGCCTCTTCCAAGTCCTCCCAGCTGCCAATAGAATTTTCAGGCAGACTGTTGAGCCAATGCCGAGCTGGCCCCTTGAGTTTTAAAGGGAGGTATTTGATGGCGTGGAGGTCATCGCCGCGGGCCATATGAATGTGGAGAATGAAGTCTTCGATCCACACCGCGGGGTCTGTGGTTCCATCGTATGATTCTATATTCATGGGTTTGAACCCTTCTGGGAATTCATGATCCATGACCTCATTAGTGAAGCAATGAGGGTGTGCGGCGCCTCTATATTGGGTCGTATCGCAACGTAGCTCCGATGGAGTCTGTCTACGGTTTTCAGCCCACGCATGACTAAGTTGTCACGTCCGAATAGGTGGCCGTCGTCGTGTGTCGAGGCACGTCCTCGCGATCCGTAGATTGATCTGGTATGTCCTGCTTTATTGTTCAGGTTTTGCCGGAGGTCATATGTATGGCAGTGGGCTAATTTACCTCTACCTGTGCGATGAGGCGGGGCGGGCTAATGTTCAGCATGAGTTGCCGTTTTGTCCTGACCATGTGGTGGTCGGCCAGCCGTGTTGTACGATGGTGGTATGTATTCTGGCGCCTCCTCGTCAAACCGAGGTAGCAATTTGCGCTTTGGGTAGCTTTTGGTTGGGCACTTGAGGCTGTATTCTTTGGTTGCTAGGGCATCAGTCCATTTATCATTGAACAGATCTTGGTCAGCTTGAAGCTGCTGCTACTTCTTTTTCAGGCTCCTTGCAGTGGCTATTAGCTGGCGCTTGAAGCGCTCCTGCTCAAGAGGTTCCTCAAGGACGATGAAATCGTCGGTGCCGAGGCTCACCTCATCCTCAGAGAGCAGAAGATAACTTCCTTCCTCTGAGTCTTTGCGCGTGGCCTGTTTACCAGGGCTAACCTACCCATCTTCCCGTTCATCTTGTTCATTAGATATTTCAACGGGGTCTTCGTTGTCTTCGGCACCTTCTGGAGTGTTATCTTCTCCTATGCCGGTGTTGCTGTCTCTACTGCGGCGTGACTTAGAGCGGCGCTGCTGACGCCGGCGCTTGGATTGTATTTCGAAAGGTTTATCCTCAGCTGGATCTTCCTTGTCATCGCCGCTGTTCTCCTTTGGTGCATCCACCATGTATACATCATACGAGGAAGTGGTCGTCCAGCGTCCAGTGAACGGCGGGTTCTGGGCCTCTTCTTCTCCGGCATCGTCGTCCATACTATCGATGTCCTCGGAGTCGTAATCAAGTGTGTCGGTCAAATCCTCGACCGTGGCTATGAAGTGGGTGGCGGGTGGGAAGCAAAATCCTCCACCGCCAGCCCCTAGTTTGGATCAGATAGAGTTCGGCTGTGAGTCCTCCGTCAAGGACAGTTTTTTTTAATGAGTTTAGCATGTCGCCCAAAGGCGAGTGCTGGAAGATGTCTGCGGTGCTGAATTCGAAGATCGATAAACGATCAAGTTCGGGCCCACGGGCTCACATGGTTCGGAACTTACGGCCAGAGACGAGTCCGGAGTTCCGGTGGCACATGTATCATGTGAGATCAAGTCTATGTGCAGCTCCAACGCCGGGGAATCTGTGGCCTCCGTGGCGGGGTTGAGCTTCTTGTTTGGATGGCGCAGTCTGCTCCAGATCTAAGGCCATGGCGGTTATGGGAGCTGTCTCCTGGATGCAGTCCGATGACAGATTTAGGCCATGTCTCTCGGGGTGACCAGGAGTGGTAGCCGCGGTCTCGAATCCGGCAAAGATCAAGTCTCCACGGATGTCCGCAACGTAGTTCAAGCTCCCAAATCTGACCTGATGGCCAGGGGCGTAGCTTTCGATCTGCTCCAGATGGCCTCGAATTGGCCCGCGGTGTGAAGCTACCGAACACAAAGATTTGTCCGGGGAGGAAATTTCTCCTTGGACAACGTCATTATTGACGATTGAAGGGGCCATCAAACCTTTTGGCGACAGCACAGTGGAACTCTCAATGAAAGCACCAATGTCGGTGTCAAAACTGGCGGATCTCGAGTAGGGGGTCCCGAACTATGCGTATAAGGTCGATGGTAATAGGAGACAGGGGACACAATGTTTTACCCATGTTCGGGCCCTCTCTATGGAGGTAATACCCTACGTCCTGCTCGATCGATCTTGATGAATATGAGTATTACAAGAGTTGATCTACCACGAGATCGTAATGGCTAAACCCTAGAGGTCTAGCTTGTATGGCTATGGTAATGTATATATCCTCCGGACAAAGTCCTCCGATTTATATAGACACCGGGAGGATCTAGGGTTACACAAGGTCGGTTAAAGAGAGGAATCTACATATTTGGTCGGCAAGCTTGCCTTCCACGCCAAGGAGAGTCCCATCCGGACATGGGTGCAGTCTTCTGTCTTCGTATCTTCACAGCCCATCAGTCTGGCCCATGGCTAACAGGCCGGACGCCCGAGGACCCCTTAGTCCAGGACTCCCTCACTGCACATGGCTAAAGATCAACTTGTGTGTCTATGGGGTGCCCCCTCCCCCATATATAAAGGAGTGAAGGAGGGGGCCGGCCGGCCTCATAGGGTGCGCCCCAAGGGGGAATCCTACTACTAGGAGTAGGTTCCCCCCTTTCCTACTCCAACTAGGAGGGGAAGGAAAGGGAAGAGGGATAGAAGGAAAGGGGGGCCGGCCCCCTTCCCAATTTGGATTGGGATCAAGGGGCGCGCCCCTTCACTTGGCCGCCTCCTCCTCTCTTCCACTAAAGCTCATGAAGGCCCATTAACCCCAGTGGGGTTCCGGTAACCCCCCGCTACTCCGGAAAATGCGCGAACCTGTCCGAAACCTTTCTGGTGTCCAAACATAACCTTCCAATATATCAATCTTCATGTCTCAACCATTTCAATACTCCTCGTCATGTTCGTGATCACATTCGGGACTCCGAACAACCTTCGGTACATCAAATCACATAACTCACAATACATATCGTCATCGAACGTTAAGCGTGCGGACCCTACGGGTTCGAGAACTATGTAGATATGACCGAGACATATCTCCGGTCAATAACCAACAGCGGAACCTGGATGCTCATATTGGCTCCTACATATTCTACGAAGATCTTTATCGGTCAAACCGCATAACAACATACGTTATTCCCTTTGTCATCGGTATGTTACTTGCGCGAGATTCGATCGTCGGTATCATCATACCTAGTTCAATCTCGTTACCGACAAGTCTCTTTACTCATTTCGTAATGCATCATCCCGTAACTAACTCATTAGTCACATTGCTTGCAAGGCTTATAGTGATGTGCATTACCGAGAGGGCCCAGAGATACCTCTCCGACAATCGGAGTGACAAATCCTAATCTCGATCTATGCCAACTCAACAAACACCATCGGAGACACCTGTAGAGCATCTTTATAATCACCCAGTTACGTTGTGACATTTGATAGCACACTAAGTGTTCCTCCGGTATTCGGGAGTTGCATAATCTCATAGTCATAGGAACATGTATAAGTCATGAAGAAAGCAATAGCAATAAACTAAACGATCATAATGATAAGCTAACGGATGGGTCTTGTTCATCACATCATTCTCTAATGATGTGATCCCGTTCATCAAATGACAACACATGTCTATGGTCAGGAAACTTAACCATCTTTAATTAACGAGCTAGTCAAGTAGAGGCATACTAGGGACACTCTGTTTGTCTATGTATTCACACATGTACTAAGTTTCCAATTAATACAATTCTAGCATGAATAATAAACATTTATCATGATATAAGGAAATATAAATAACAACTTTATTATTGCCTCTAGGGCATATTTCCTTCAGCATGCGCTTGAGAGAGATATGCGCTACTTGAAAGACACTGCGAGCTATGGGATTCACTACACCGGGTATCCAAGGGTACTGGAGGGTTATACTGACTCAAACTGGATATCTGATACTGATGATACTAAGGCCACAAGTGGTTATATTTTTACACTTGGTTGTGGCGCTGTTTCCTAAAAGTCTTGCAAGCAGACCATCTTAATGAGGTCAACTATGGAAGCAGATCTCACAGCATTAGACAGTGCCACTGTTGAAGTAGAGTGTCTTCGTGAGATCTTGATGGACTTACCTATGGTTGAAAAACCAATACCCCCTATCTTGATGAACCGTGATAATCAAACTGTGATTGTCAAGATAAACAGTTATAAGGATAATATGAAGTCCTCAAGGTATGTGAAGAGGATACTAAAATCTGTCAGAAAATTGAGGAACTCCGGGGTTATTATGTTAGATTATATCCAAACGTCGAAAAACTTGGCAGATCCATTCACAAACGGTTTATCACGTAATGTGATAGATAATGCATCGATGGAGATGGGCTTGAGACCCACCGCATGAGTTGTCCACAGTGGTAACTGATACGTCTCGAACGTATCTATAATTTTTTATTGTTCCATGCTATTATATTATCCATATTGGATGTTTTATATGCATTTATATGCTATTTTATATGATTTTTGGGACTAACCTATTAACCTAGAGCCCAGTGCCACTTTCTGTTTTTCCTTGTTTTCGAGTATGGAAGAAAAGGAATATCAAACGGAGCCCAATTGACCTGAAAATTTATGGAGATTATTTTTGGACTAGAAGAAGCCCACGGAGTATTGGAGATGGGCCAGAGGAGTCTCAAGGCACCCACGAGGGTGGGGGCGCGCCCTACCCCCTGGGCGCGCCCCCTACCTCGTGGCTGCCTCGTGGACCCCCTAACTTGTTCCCGACGCGAACGCCTCTTATATAACCCCAAACTTCCAGAAAGAAACCTAGATCGGGAGTTCCGCCGCCGCAAGCCTCCGTAGGCACCGAAAACCAATCTAGACCCATTCCGGCACCCTGCCGGAGGTGGGGAATCCCTCTCCGGTGGCCATCTTCATCATCCAGGCGCTCTCCATGACGAGGAGGGAGTAGTTCACCCTCGGGGCTGAGGGTATGTACCAGTAGCTATGTGTTTGATCTCTCTCTCTCTCGTGTTCTTGATTTGGCACGATCTTGATTTATCGCGAGCTTTGCTGTTATAGTTGGATCTTATGATGTTTCTCCCCATCTACTCTCTTGTAATGGATTAAGTTTTCCCTTTGAAGTTATCTTATCAGATTGAGTCTTTAAGGATTTGAGAACACTTGATGTATGTCTTGCATGTGCTTATCTATGGTGACAATGGGTTATTCACGTGATCTACTCGATGTATGTTTTGGTGATCAACTTTGAGTTCCGTGACCTTGTGAACTTATGCATAGGGGTTGGCACACGTTTTCGTCTTGACTCTCCGGTAGAAACTTTGGGGCACTCTTGGAAGTTCTTTGTGTTGGTTGAATAGATGAATTTGAGATTGTGTGATGCATATCATATAATCATACCCACGGATACTTGAGGTGACATTGGAGTATCTTGGTGAAATTAGGGTTTTGGCTGATTTGTGTCTTAAGGTGTTATTCTAGTACGAACTCGAGGATAGATCGAACGGAAAGAATTGCTTCGTGTTATTTTACTACGGACTCTTGAATAGATCGATCAGAAAGGATAACTTTGAGGTGGTTTCGTACCCTACAATAATCTCTTCGTTTGTTCTCTGCTATTAGTGACTTTGGAGTGACTCTTTGTTGCATGTTGAGGGATTGTTATATGATCCAATTATGTTATTATTGTTGAGAGAATTTGCACTAGTGAAAGTATGAACCCTAGGCCTTGTTTCAACGCATTGAAATACCATTTTGGCTCACTTTTATCATTAGTTACCTTGCTGTTTTTACATTTTCAGATTACAACAGCCTATATCTACCATCCATATTGCACTTGTATCACCATCTGTTCGCTGAACTAGTGCACCTATACAATTTACCATTGTCTTGGGTGTGTTGGGGACACAAGAGACCCAACTTCATTTTTGTTCCTTGCTTTTTGTTCCTGTTTAGTAATAAATAAATCATCTATCCTCTGTTATGATTGTGTTTTTTATGTTTTAATTAGTGTTTGTGCCAAGTAAAGCCTTTAGGATCTTTTAGGGTGGTTGTTTTTTGATCTTGCTGATAAAAACAGAAAGTATGCGCTCACGAGAATAATTTTCATTTTTTACCAGAGAGCGATAAAATACCAATTCCAACTGCAGTAGATCAATATACAAATTATTTAGGCCGTCCAATTTTTTCAGAATTTTTGGAGTTACAGAAGTATTCGAAATCTCCAGATTACTACAGACAGTTCTGTTTTTCAAAGATTCTGTTTTCATTGTGTTGTTTGCTTATTTTGATGAATCTATGAGTAGTATGGGAGGGTATGAACCATACAGAAGTTGGAGTATAGTAGATATTACACCAATATAAATAAATAATGAGTTCAAAACAATACCAAAAGTGCTGATTTTATTTTCTTATACTAACGGAGCTTACGAGTTTTCTGTTGTGTTTTGTGTTGTGAAGTTTCCAAGTTTTGGGTAAAGATTCGATGGACTATGGAATAAGGAGTGGCAAGAGCCTAAGCTTGGGGATTCCCAAGGCACCCCAAGGTAATATTCAAGGACAACCAAGATCCTAAGCTTGGGGATGCCCCGGATGGCATCCCCTCTTTCGTCTTCGTCTATCGGTAACTTTACTTGAGGCTATATTTTTATTCACCACATGATATGTGTTTTGCTTGGAGCGTCATTTTATTCTATTTTGTTTTGCTTGCTGTTTGAATAATATACCAAGATCTGAAATTCTTAAATAATAGAGAGTCTTCACATAGTTGCATAATTATTCGACCACTCATTGATCTTCACTTATATCTTTCGGAGTAGTTTGTCATTTGCTCTAGTGCTTCACTTATATCCTTTTAGAGCACGGCGGTGGTTTTATTTTATAGAAATTATTGATCTCGCAAGCTTCAATTATATTATTTTGAGAGTCTTTTCGAACATCATGGTAATTTTCTTTGGTTATGAAATTAGTCCTAATATGATAGGCATCCAAGATGGGTATAATAAAAACTTTCATATAAAGTGCATTGAATACTATGAGAAGTTTGATTCCTTATGATTGTTTCGAGATATGAAGATGGTGATATTAGAGTCATGCTAGTTGATAAGTTGTGAATTTGAGAGATACTTGTGTTAAAGTTTCTGATTCCCGTAGCATGCACGTATGGTGAACCGTTATGTGATGAAATCGGAGTATGATTTATTTTTTTGATTGCCTTCTGCTACCTCTTGAGCACTGCGTTGGTTTTCCCTTGAAGAGGAAAGGGTGATGCAGCAAAGTAGCATAAGCATTTCCCTCAGTTTTTGAGAACCAAGGTATCAATCCAGTAGGAGGCCACACACAAGTCCCTCGTACCTACACAAACAAATAAGAACCTCGCAACCAACACGATAAAGGGGTTGTCAATCCCTTCACGATCACTTACGAGAGTGAGATCTGATAGAGATAATAATGATAAGGTAAATATTTTGGTATTTTATGATATAGATTGAAAGTAAAGATTGTAAAGTAACATAGATTGGAAACTTATATGATGGAGAATAGACCCGGGGGCCATAGGTTTCACTAGTGGCTTCTCTCAAGATAGCATAAGTATTACGGTGGGTGAGCGAATTACTGTCGAGCAATTGATAGAAAAGCGAATAATTATGAGAATATCTAGGCATGATCATGTATATAGGCATCACGTCCGTGACAAGTAGACCGACTCCTGCCTGCATCTACTACTAGTACTCCACACATCAACCACTATCCAGCATGCATCTAGAGTATTAAGTTCATAAGAACAGAGTAACACCTTAGGTAAGATGACATGATGTAGAGGGATAAACTCAAGCAATATGATATAAACCCCATCTTTTTATCCTCGATGGCAACAATACAATACGCGTCGTTTCCCTTTCTGTCACTGGGATCGAGCACCACAAGATTGAACCCAAAGCTAAGCACTTCTCCCATTGCAAGAAAGATCAATCTAGTAGGCCGAACCAAACTGATAATTCAAAGAGACTTGCAAAGATAACCAATCATGCATAAAAGATTTCAGAGAAGAATCAAATATTGTTCATAGATAGACTTGATCACAAACCCACAATTCATTGGATCTCGACAAACACACCGCAAAAAGAGTTACATCGAATAGATCTCCAAGAAGATCGAGGAGAACTTTGTATTGAGATCCAAAGAGAGAGAAGAAGCCATCTAGCTAATAACTATGGACCCAAAGGTCTGAAGTAAACTACTCACACATCATCGGAGGGGCCATGGAGTTGATGTAGAGGCCCTCCGTGATCGATGCCCCCTCCGACGGAGCTCCGGAAAAGGCCCCAAGATGGGATCTCTTGGGTACATAAGGTTGCAGCGCTGGAAATATGGTTTCGTGGTGCTCATGGATGTTTTCGGGGTATGTGAACATATATAGGAGGAAGAAGTAAGTCGGTTGAGCCACGAGGGGCCCACGAGGGGGGAGGGCGCGCCTAGGGGGTAGGCGCGCCCCCTGCCTCGTGTACTCCTCGTCCGCTTCTTGACATCCACTCCAAGTTCTCTGGATCACGTTTGTTCCAAAAATCACGCTCCCGAAGGTTTCATTCCATTTGGACTCCATTTGTTATTCCTTTTCTACGAAACACTGAAATAGGCAAAAAATGGCAATTTGCACTGGGCCTTGGGTTAATAGGTTAGTCCCAAAAATAATATAAAAGTGTAAAATAAAGCCCATTAACATCCAAAACAGATAATATAATATCATGGAAAAATAAAAAAAATTATAGATACGTTGGAGACGTATCACCTTCCTTATGAGTGGCGGTCGGGGACGAGCGGTGGTCTTTTCCTACCAATCTATCCCCCTAGGAGCATGCGCGTAGTACTTTGTTTCCATAACTAATAGATTTCTTAATAAGGATGTGAGTTATTTATGACTAATGTTGAGTCGGTGGATTATACGCACTCTCAGCCTTCCACCATTCCTAGCCTCTCTAGTACCGCACAACTTTCACCGGTACCATAAACCCACCATTTACATTCCTCAAAACAGCCACCATATCTACCTAATATGGCATTTCCATAGCCATTCCGAGATATATTGCCATGCAACTTTCCACTGTTCCATTTATTATGACACGCTCCATCATTGTCATATTGCTTCGCATGATCACGTAGTTGACATCGTATTTGTGGAAAGCCACCGTTCATAATTTTTCATACATGTCACTCTTGAATCATTGCACATCCCGGTACACCGCTGGAGGCATTCACATAGAGTCATGTTTTGTTCTAAGTATCGAGTTGTAATTCTTGAGTTGTAAGTAAATAAAAGTGTGATGATCATCATTATTAGAGCATTGTCCCATGTGAGGGAAGGATGATGGAGACTATGATTCCCACAAGTCGGGATGAGACTCCGGACGAAAAAAAAAAAAATGAGAGAAAAGGGAAAAAAAGAGGCCATAAAAAAGAGAAAAGGCCCAAATAAAAAAAAAGAAAAAAGAGAGAAAAAGAGAGAAGGGGCAATGCTACTATACTTTTTCCACACTTGTGCTTCAAAGTAGCACCATGATCTTCATGATAGAGAGTCTCCTATTTTGTCACTTTCATATACTAGTGGGAATTTTTCATTATAGAACTTGGCTTGTATATTCCAATGATGGGCTTCCTCAAAATGCCCTAGGTCTTCGTGAGCAAGCGAGTTGGATGCACACCCACTTGGTTTCTTTTTTAGATTTCATACACTTATAGCTCTAGTGCATCCGTTGCAAGGTAATCCCTACTCACTCACATTGATATCTATTGATGGGCATCTCCATAGCCCGTTGATACGCCTAGTTGATGTGAGACTATCTTCTCCTTTTTGTCTTCTCCACAACCACCATCCTATTTCACCTATAGTGCTATGTCCATGGCTCACGCTCATGTATTGCGTGAAGATTGAAAAAGTTTGAGAACATCAAAAGTATGAAACAATTGCTTGGCTTGTCATCGGGGTTGTGCATGACTTAAATATTTTGTGTGATGAAGATAGAGCATAGCCAGACTATATGATTTTGTAGGGATAGCTTTTTTTGGCCATGTTATTTTGAGAAGACATAATTGCTTGGTTAGTATGCTTGAAGTATTATTATTTTTATGTCAATATTAAACTTTTGTCTTGAATCTTTAGGATCTGAATATTAATGCCATAATAAATAAAGTTACATTGAAAATTATGTTAGGAAGCATTCCACATCAAAAATTCTGTTTTTATCATTTACCTACTTGAGGACGAGCAGGAATTAAGCTTGGGGATGCTTGATACGTCTCCAACGTATCTATAATTTTTGATTGTTCCATGCTATTATATTATCCATCTAGGATGTTTTATATGCATTTATATGCTATTTTATATGATTTTTGGGACTAACCTATTAACCTAGAGCCCATTGCCAGTTTCTGTTTTTCCTTGTTTTTGAGTATCGCAGAAAAGGAATATCAAACGGGCCCCAATTGACCTGAAAATTTACGGAGATTATTTTTGGACCAGAAGAAGCCCACAGGGTATTGGAGATGGGCCAGAGGGGTCCCGAGGCACCCACGAGGGTGGGGACACGCCCCCCTACCGCGTGGCCTCCTCGCAGACCCCCTGACTTGTTCCCGATGCCAACGCCTCTTATATAACCCCAAACTTCCAGAAAGAAACCTAGATCAGGAGTTCCGCCACTGCAAGCCTTCGTAGCCACCGAAAACCAATCTAGACCCGTTCCGGCACCTTGTCAGAGGGGGGGAATCCCTCTCCGGTGGCCATCTTCATCATCCCAACGCTCTCTATGACGAGGAGGGACTAGTTCACCCTCGAGGTTGAGGGTATGTACCAGTAGCTATGTGTTTGATCTCTCTCTCTCTCTCTCGTGTTCTTGATTTGGCACGATCTTGATGTATCGCAAGCTTTGCTGTTATAGTTGGATCTTATGATGTTTCTCCCCCTATACTCTCATGTAATGGATTGTGTTTTTTCTTTGAAGTTATCTTATCGGATTGAGTCTTTAAAGATTTGAGAACACTTGATGTATGTCTTGCATGTGCTTATCTGTAGTGACAATGGGATATTCACGTGATCTACTCGATGTATGTTCTGGTGATCAACTTGCGAGTTCCGTGACCTTGTGAACTTATGCATAGGGGTTGGCACACATTTTCGTCTTGACTCTCCGGTAGAAACTTTGGGGCACTCTTTGAAGTTCTTTGTGTTGGTTGATTAGATGAATCTGAGATTGTGTGATGCATATCGTATAATCATACCCACGGATACTTGAGGTGACATTGGAGTATCTAGGTGACATTAGGGTTTTGGTTGATTTGTGTCTTAAGGTGTTATTCTAGTACGAACTCTAGGATAGATCGAAAGGAAAGAATGGCTTCGTGTTATTTTACTACGGACTCTTGAATAGATCGATCAGAAAGGATAACTTTGAGGTGGTTTCGTACCCTACAATAATCTCTTCGTTTGTTCTCCGCTATTAGTGACTTGGAGTGACTCTTTTCTGCATGTTGAGGTTATATGATCCAATTATGTTATTATTGTTGAGAGAACTTGCACTAGTGAAAGTATGAAACCTAGGCCTTGTTTCAACGCATTGCAATACCGTTTTCGCTCACTTTTATCATTAGTTACCTTGCTGTTTTTATAGTTTCAGATTACAAAAACATATATCTACCATCCGTATTGCACTTGTATCACCATCTCTTCACCGAAGTAGTGCACCTATACAATTTACCATTGTATTGGGTGTGTTGGGGACAAGAGACTTTTTGCTATTTGGTTGCAGGATTGTTTGATAGAGACCATCTTCATCCTATGCCTCCCACGGAATGTAAACCTTACGTCATCCACTTGAGGGAAATTTGCTACTGTCCTACAAACCTCTGCACTTGGAGGCCCAACAACATCTACAAGAAGGTTGTGTAGTAGACATCAACAACGTCTCCAAGTGGCTTATTTGATTAAGCAGAGATGTTGTCCTGGAGAGCATCTCCTGAGGAACACACCTATATGAATGTGACTTTTAGTGTCGCAGTCTGTGAGAATTGGGTGTTCTCTAATAAATTCATGAAAGGCCCTGGAGTATGACATATATGCTCCACCCATGGGGAAGCCTTGCAGCAGTCCAGTATTGGTCGAGAATTTGTGTGAAACTAGTCTCGCAGAAAACTTGTAGTTCAAGGCATAGTCCACTATTCAAGTTGTGATCTAGTCTAGCATAAACCTCTCAGTGGAAGTTCAACTTTACAGTCTCCACTAAGCATTGGTATATAAACAATGTTTTGGAACTAAGTGACGAGATGTGCCAATAAGACTTTGTGGGGGATTTTTGGAATTTGCTAGTAGGCCTTTGGCCCAAAGCCCAACTAAAATATGAAATTCTCTTGCCCATTCATGCATAGCTTGTGAGTGGTGTGAGTGGGACTAAAATTTAGTCCCACCCCGGAAGTTGAGTGAGACTTGCACCTCTTTATAAGGTGAGCTCTTCTATGACTTGTATAAGCATGAGAAGAGGAGACCTACATGCGCGCTCCTCCTCCTCGCTCGTCATGACGCGCCGTGGGTTGCGGGATTGAGTCGAACCGACGACAGAGCTATGCATGTTGTCTATATTTTTGCTGCTTGGGAAAAATTAATGAGTGATTAATTAATAATTAATAGATGAGTTAATTTCTGAAATGTTTCCGATTCTTTTGGATCGCGGATCAGATGTGGGGATTACTCCCACAACCTACCTGCCCCGCATTATATAGTCAGGCAGATGTCTACCCTAGCCGCCGCCACATCGTATGGTTTCGCACCAGCATTCCAGATCATTGCGCCGTCACGCAAGTCTTCTCCATCCCTCCTTTCGGCGTGGAGAACCCCGCCTCTCGTGATCCTGTACGGGAGAGGGGTGATCAGGTTTTTGGGAGCGCACTCGCGCGACTGCTGGCAGCGAGGACTACACCGACGACGACTTCTTCCCCAACCTCGTCAACCTCTTCCTCAACGACATGGGCGACAACCTCAACTCCAAAAGTGCTGCTACTCCCGTTGCACCATATGTGTTCTTGTCCTTCCTGTTCGAGATCGTCGAGGGAGTCCTAAACTAAGGGGTCCTCGGGTGTCCGGCCGTTAGCCATGGGCCGGACTGGTGGGCTGTGAAGATACAAAGACCGAAGACTACACCCATGTCTGGATAGGACTCTCCTTGGTGTGGAAGGCAAGCTTGGCGACTAGATATGTAGATTCCTTTGTTTGTAACCGACCTTGTGTAACCCTAGATCCTCCCGGTGTCTATATAAACCAGAGGACTTAGTCCGGAGGACATACATTACCATAGCCATACAAGCTAGACCTCTAGGGTTTATCCATTACAATCTCGTGGTAGATCAACTCTTGTAATACTCATATTCATCAAGATCAATCAAGCAGGACGTAGGGTATTACCTCCATAGAGAGGGCCCGAACCTGGGTAAAACATTGTGTCCCCTGTCTCCTGTTACCATCGACCTTAGACACACAGTTCGGGACCCCCTACCCGAGATCTGCCGGTTTTGACACCGACATTGGTGCTTTCATTGAGAGTTCCACTGTGCCGTCGTCGAAAGGGTTGATGGCTCGACTTATCGTCAAGGAAACTATCACCCCCAGAGGAGCTCTGGACTCAGGCCAAACCCTTTCGGCTGGGCGGTTTTATCATGACCGCCCGTTTAGCCCTTGAGCCAACGATGATGACCTCTCGAGTCATCGAAAATCTCCTCTGCGTTGATTCTGAATATGCCAAACAGATGGATCTGATGGAGTTATCGTCTTTAAACGAACTCCTAGATCGCATTGCCGCCTTGGAGGTCGCTACAGACTACGATCGGATTGGGCTTAAATCCGACCAAAGAGAAATTAAATCTCCATCGATCACCCACCAGATAGAGGTAGTCGAGGAGCAAGATAACTCTTCCTCTATATTGAGGATGAACTACGTTCGGATCTCCGACCTCGAGAAGCCGGACACCTACCGATAGAAAGACACGCCTTGTCCTCCGAACATAGAATCGGATAATAAGCCTCAAAAATCAGTTGATATCCCGGAGCTCGAACCACTAAGTTCGGAAGATCTTCGGACTCCGGACCCAAAATTGGGTTAGGGTTCGGATTTAACTCCACCCACCCAGACATAAGCGCTCTTTTGAGCACGCAGCATTAATCTCAGGAAACGGTCCACCACTTTTGGGCCAGATTCCTCCTTGTCAAAAACAATATCAAAGATTGCCGTGACGAAGACACGATCTCAGTGTTTCACAACAATTGCACGGAGAGGGAATCCTCAATGCAATCAACCTCCGTCACATATTACACTTTGTTGTCTTGGCAACTATCGTGTAGAAGTACATCGCAATGGAAAGCGCCTGGAAAACTCAGGCAGCACAGTGGGGACCAGCAGTCCCCACTCAACCCCTTGTTCAGACGAAAAGGGCGAACCCTCATGGCACGCCGGGACAAATGGTAAAGAAACACAAGCCCGTTACGGGGCGCGGAACCGTTCTAGAAGGATGGCTCAATGGGCCATGCAAAATACACACAACATCCTATAGCATACCAACTCACAGCCTTAGAGCATGTTGGATACTCCGGTAGGTGGCCAAGAGCGGTGAAGATATCCTCACCAGGAATACCCCAGAGCAACACCCCCCAGAAGACGACGACCTCAAAGTATTGACGGTCTTCGAGACATTCGCCTCAAACAATAGGCGCAAAAGGGCACTCCGCGAACTCGCCGAAGTCTGCCAGATTGCAACAATAAACCCTTGGAATGATACGGCGATAACCTTTAATGCTGGCGACGAGCCAAAATACAGGACAGTCCGAGCACCAGCCGCCTTGGTCATCAGCCCAATTGTGGACGGCTTTCAGCTCACCAAGGTTCTCATGGACGGCGGCAGTGGACTAAACCTCATCTATGAGGATACAATGCAAAAATGTAAATAGACAGGAGCTGCATCGAGTAAAGCAACATGACCTTCCGAGGAATCATTCCCAGTCGGGAGGCACGGTGTGCAGGAAAAATCACACTCGACGTGGTATTCGGCACACCGAGAACTATCGGTCCGAAAAAATGACCTTGCAAGTGGCCCCTTTCAACAGCGGATATCACGCCCTCTTAGGGCAAGATGCATTTACACGTTTCCAAGCGGTAGCCCATTATGGATACATGAAGCTTAAGATGCCTGGGCCCAACGGTATAATCACTCTAGCTAGTGATCCATACATAGCACTCCGTGCCGAGAATAAAACCGCATCCCTGGCCCTCGAGGCATTATCTGAAGCCCTCGTGGCCGAAGAATTAACTGCGCTGCCCTCCATGGTGGACAGGGATGATATGGTCCTAGACAAACGACCCAAATCCACCTCCTTCAAACCAGCAGAAGAAATAGTCAAATTCCAAGTCCATCCAACGGACCCCAAGAAGACAACATCCATTGGAGCACAACTAGACCCAACGGTTGACGCCGCGCTATGAGAGTTCTTGCGCGAGAATTGGGATATATTCGCCTGGAACCCTTCTGATATGCTAGGAATCCCACGCGAGTTGGCCAAACACAGCCTCAATATATTGAAGGGATATAAACCGGTCAAGCAAACACTGCGGCGCTTTTTCGAACCCAAACGTCAAGCTATGGGGGAGGAGCTAGCCAACTAATCGAGGTAGGATTCATTAGAGAAATAAAACATCCGAACTAGCTGGCAAACCTGGTGATGGTTCCGAAGAAGGATAAGTCCTAGCGCCTGTGCGTCGATTTCAAAGACCTCAACAAGGCTTGCCATAAGGATCCCTTCCCCCTCCCCCGCATTGACCAGATCATTGATGCTACCGCAGGACACGACTCATTATGCTTCCTTCATGCATATTCCGAATACCATCAAATTAAAATGAAGGAGTCCGATCAAGCTGCAACAGCATTCATCACCCCATATGGGCCATTCTGCTTCAACACCATGCCCTTCGGACTCAAGAACGCTGGCGCCACTTATGAATGCATGATCCAAACATGCCTGGAGAAACAGAATGGAAAGACAATTGAAGCCTATGTGGATGACGTCGTAATCAAGACAAGGCACGTCAAAACACTAATAGACGACCTACGCCTCACATTTGACAACCTCCGCGCATATGACATTAAGCTCAATCCGTAAAAGTGTGTTTTTGGCGTCCCTGCAGGAAAGCTGCTGGGCTTCATCGTTTCCAATAGAGGAATCGAAGCACATCCAGCAAAAATCCAAGCTCTGTCACAATTGGCTACGCCAACAGACCTTAAACAAGTCCAAAAACTCGCGGGTTGTGTGGCAGCTCTAAGCCGCTTTATCTCCAGATTGGGAGAAAAGGCACTGCCACTCTATCGTCTTCTATGGCTAACCGATCACTTCGATTGGATGGACGCGGCAACAGCCGGACTGGAAGAAATAAAAACCCTTCTAGCGAGCAACCCAATCCTGGCCGCACCAAACGTCAGCGAACCCATGTTGCTATACATATCGGCAACACATCAAGTGGTGAGCGTTGTACTCGTTGTTGAACGAAAACAGGACGGACACAAATTCCCGCTTCAGAAGCCAGTATACTATGTATCCACTATCCTTACACCATGAAAATCCCGGTACCCCCATTATCAAAAGATAGCATACGCGGTCTTCATGGCATACCGAAAGCTACGACACTACTTCCAGGAGTGTTCGATCACGGTGGCTTCCGAAGTACCACTCAACGACATAAAAACAACCGCGATGCCACGGGCCAGATTGCCAAATGGGCCATTGAGCTCCTCCCATTTGACATTACATATAAACCACGTCGAGTTATTAAATCCCAAGTACTAGCTGACTTCGCCGCCGAATGGACAGAGGCCGAACTCCCTAAAGAGTACGTCACATATCCCAATTGGGTTATGTATTTCGATGGCTCCAAAATGCTGGCAGGACTAGGAGCGGGCGTCGTTTTAACGTCCCCTACTGGAGACGTCGTTCAGTACGTACTCCAAATACTATACAAAGACTCCAATAACGCAGCCGAATACGAGGCATTATTGCATGGTCTCCGGATGGCTGTCTCCATGGGCATACAACGCATGGAAGTGTGCAGGGACTCAAACCTCGCAATATCTCAAATAAATGGAGACTTCGATGCCAACGACCCGAAGATGGCAGCCTATCGTAATGCCATCCTAAAAATTTCGGCTCGGTTCGAGGGACTCGAGTTCCATCATGTGACCCAAGAAAGTAATCAAGCAACGGATGTTCTTGCTCGGATAGGCGCTAAGCGCGACCCCGTCCCACCTAACATTTTTCTGGAAACGCTTTTTAAGCCATCCGTGGTGTGGCAGGGGGAGGGCGGCAACACTAGTCCGGATCCGAACACAGCCGATATCATCGGAGGCTCAACCACCGAAATAACACCATCGGCCCATCTCATTATGGCAGTCATTGCCCAATGGACCAAACCATTCCTGGCCTACCTTAATAAGAAGGAGCTTCCCGAGGATCAGAATGAGGCCTGCTGCATTGTCCGGCGTTCGAAGGCCTACAAGGTTCATGATGAAGAGATCTATAAGAAAAGCGCTACCGGAGTGCTTCAAAGATGTATCTCTGAAGAGGAGGGGCGACAACTTCTGGCTGAGATTCATGCAGGTCTCGGCGGGCACCACGCTGTAGCTCGGGCCCTTGTTAGCAAGGCCTTCCGTACAGGGTTTTATTGGCCGATGGCCTGAGCAGATGCACAGGACCTTGTCCAACATTGCGTCGGATGCCAACTCTTCGCCAACCAAATCCATATGCCCCCCATTGCCTTACAAACAATCCCCATCACTTGGCCTTTTGCGGTCTGGGGACTCGATATGGCCGGATCCCTTAAAGGAGGAAGCCATAAGAGAAAGTATCTGCTAGTCATGGTGGATAAATTCACTAAGTGGGTAGAGGCCAAACTAGTCAAAACGGCCGAGGCGGGTCCGGTAATAGATTTCATATCCGGCGTGGTACACCGTTATGGTGTTCCACATAACATCATTAACAATAATGGCTCCAATTTCACAGCCGATGAAGTGAAAACTTGGTGTGCTAATCTGGGCATTAAGCTCGATTACGCCTCTGTCTATAACCCGCAGACAAACGGTCAAGTCGAACGGGCTAATGGTCTTATTATGAGCGGCATCAAACCTAGACTAGTGCGGTCTTTGAAAGAATCAAACAAGCACTGGGTGGAGGAACTTGACTCCGTACTCTGGGGGTTGCGGAACATGCCCAACCGCATGATAATCCCCAAGTGCAAGGAATCATCGTAGCAATTTCCAAAGGTGGAAGTGATAAGTATGGAGTGTCGAACCCACAAGGAGCTAAAGGTAAGATCAATATTCTCTCAAGCCCTATCTGCCACTGATACGACTCTACGTACACCGAACGTTTGCTTCCAACTAGCAACGAGAAATAAAACTAGGTTGTGGGTACGAAGAGGATAACTTTCTATGATATCGGAGAGCTAAAATATAAAAGTACGTGCTGTTATCATGAAGTTAGAATATATTACTAAATATTATAAATAGCGAGTGTGGAATAATGGTGTATCGGTGTGCGGAATTGTCCTAGGCAATCGTTAACAAGACCGGTAATCACTATTGCAGTTTCATATGAGGGAGAGGCATAAGCTAACATACTTTCTCTACTTGGATAATATGCACTTATGATTGGAACTCTAGCAAGCATCCGCAACTACTAAAGATCATTAAGGTAAAACCCAACCATAGCATTAAAGCATCAAGTCCTCTTTATTCCCATACGCAACAACTCCCTTACTCGGGTTTGTGTTCCAGTCAGTCACCAACCCACTATAAGCGAATCATGAACGTATTGCAACACCCTACAGCGGGAACCCCTCATGCTTGCGCGACACAGAGGGCACCATAGGATAGCATCAAAGTAAAACATACAACCCATACCAATATAGATCATCAATCAACCCAAAGACAAAAGATATCTACTCAAAACATCATAGGATGGCAACACATCATTGGATCATAATATGTGGCATAAAGCACCATGTTCAAGTAGGGATTACAGCGGGGTGTGGGAGAGTGGACTGCGTAAAAGAGATGAGGGTGATGATGATGATGGTGATGTTGATGAAGACGATCACCGCGGTGATGATTCCCCTCCCGATGGCGCTACGGTGCCACCGAGAGAGAGGAGTGATACGTCTCCAACGCATCTATAATTTTTGATTGCTCCATGCTATATTATCTACTTTTTTGGACATTATTGGGCTTCATTATCCACTCTTATACTATTTTTGGGACTAACCTATTAACCGGAGGCCCAGCCCAGAATTGCTATTTTTTCCTGTTTTAGGGTTTCGAAGGAAAGGAATATCAGACGGAGTCCAAACGGAACGAAACCTTCGGGAACGTGATTTTCTCAATGAACAAGATCCGAGGGACTTGGACCCTACGTCAAGAAATAAAACAGGAGGCCACGAGGTAGGGGGGCGCGCCCTCCACCCTCATGGGCCCCCTGTTGCTCCACCGACGTACTCCTTCCTCCTATATATATACACGTACCCCCAAACGATTAGAACAGGAGCCAAAACCCTAATTCCACCGTCGTAACTTTATGTATCCACGAGATCCCATCTTGGGGCCTGTTCCGGAGCTTCGCCGGAGGGGGCATCGATCACGGAGAGCTTCCACATCAACACCATAGCCCCTCCGATGAAGTGTGAGTAGTTCACCTCAGACCTACGGGTCCATAGTTATTAGCTAGATGGCTTATTCTCTCTTTTTGGATCTCAATACAATGTTCTCCCCCTCTCTTGTGGAGATCTATTCGATGTAATCTTCTTTGTGCGGTGTGTTTGTTGAGACCGATGAATTGTGGGTTTATGATCAAGTCTATCTATGAACAATTTTTGAATCTTCTCTGAATTCTTTTATGTATGATTGGTTATCTTTGCAACTCTCTTCGAATTATCAGTTTGGTTTGGCCTACTAGATTGATCTTTCTTGCAATGGGATAAGTGCTTAGCTTTGGGTTCAATCTTTCGGTGTCTTTTCCCGGTGACAGTAAGGGCAGCAAAGCACGTATTGTTGGAAGATTAATATGATGGAAAATAGACCCGGGGCCCATAGGTTTCGCTAGTGGCTTCTCTCAATAGCATAAGTATTCACGGTGGGTAAACAAATTACTGTTGAGCAATTGACAGAATTGAGCATAGTTATGAGAATATCTAGTTATGATCATGTATATAGGCATCACGTCCGAGACAAGTAGACCGACTCCTGCCTGCATCTACTACTATTACTCGACACATCGACCGCTATCCATCATGCATCTAGAGTATTAAGTTCAAGAGAATAGAGTAACACTTTAAGCAAGATGACATGATGTAGAGGGATAAACTCATGCAATATGATATAAACCCCATCTTGTTATCCTCGATGGCAACAATACAATATGTGCCTTGCTGCCCCTACTCTCACTGGGAAAGGACACCGCAAGATTGAACCCAAAGCTAAGCACTTCTCCCATTGCAAGAAAGATCAATCTAGTAGGCCAAACCAAACTGATAATTCGAAGAGACTTGCAAAGATAACCAATCATACATAAAGGAATTCAGAGAAGATTCAAATATTGTTCATAAACCCACAATTCATCGGTCTCAACAAACACACCGCAAAAGAAGATTACATCGAATAGATCTCCACAAGAGAGGGGGGGAACTTTGTATTGAGATCCAAAAAGAGAGAAGAAGCCATCTAGCTAATAACTATGGACCTGAAGGTCTGAGGTAAACTACTCAAACTTCATTGGAGGGGCTATGGTGTTGATGTAGAAGCCCTCCGTGATCGATGCCCCCTCCGGCGGAGCTCTGCAAAAGGCCCCAAGATGGGATCTCGTGGATACAGAAAGTTACGGCGGTGGAATTAGGGTTTTGGCTCCGTATCTGGTAGTTTGGGGGTACGTTGGTATATATAGGAGGAAGGGGTACGTCGATGGAGCAACAGGGGGCCCACAAGGGTGGACGGTGCACCCAGGGGGGTAGGCGCAGCCGCCTACCTCGTGGCCTCCTGGTTGATGTCTTGACGTAGGGTCCAAGTCCTCTGGATCACGTTCATTCCGAAAATCACGTTCTCGAAGGTTTCATTCCGTTTGGACTCTATTTGATATTCTTTTTCTGCGAAACTCTGAAATAGGCAAAAACAGCAATTCTGGGCTGGGCCTCCGGTTAATAGGTTAGTCCAAAAAATAATATAAAAGTGTATAATAAAGCCCAATAATTTCCAAAACAGAATATAATATATCATGGAACAATAAAACATTATAGATACGTTGGAGACGTATCATTGCTGCCTCTGCTGACAAAATGGACCTTGACCAGCAAGTGGCTGAGATGATGGAGAAGCTTGCCAGGAGTACCAAGGAGGTCTCGTCCCTCAAGGAGGAGGCGCAGAAAATGAAGTCCCTCCTGAAGGACACGCAATCGCAGCTTTCCTCCAAGATCCAAGGCCTCGAGACCGCCACCAGCACCATGGAAGATCTGAGGGCCAGGATCGGCTCTTTGGAGAGCTCAATTGAGTCTATTGAGGCCCGCGAGAAGCAGTTATGGAAGGATCTAGATACGGCGAGGCGCCTCCGGAAGGATGCGGAGGACGCGATGGCAAACCAATCCTAGCAGGTCGACCTCTGGACTAAAGGCTTGATAGATGTTGCCGAATGCCTTGCGGTCCAAACTGCAGCGATGGGCATGGAAGGGCTAGTTTACTCGGCCAGCAAGTGGGAGACCCCAGTGCCAAGCTTGGTGTCTTCGTCAATGAGTTGATTGACAAGATGAAGGCGCATGAAGAAGGAAGGGTCGGCCGCTTCACAACTGAGTCCCGGAAGCTCGCCCGCAACACTCTCTTCATGGTCCTAAGGAACTTCGCCTACCGCCACCCAGACCTTGATCTTAATGCCGACTTCAGGAAGCCACCGCCGGACGCAGACATCCCTGCTACCGAGGAGAATGCCACCCCTCTTGCCGACAAGGTTCTTCGCGTCTGCGTTGCTTCGCAGGGCCGCCAGACCCAGCCTTGAACTGTCCTATAATCAAGACAATGATGCATGCCTTGTGTTTAGACACCGTTCTATTTATGCTTCATGTTGCGTTTAATACTTTTGCTTAATATGAATTGTGTGTTTATCCGCTTTTAGATTTATCCATGCAGCATCCGCGCAATTAGTTTCTATGCACACTTAGGTTGCCTGGCGGTAGCATATTCCTGCAATGGTCGTGAGGGTCTGGCCCTCAATAGTTATTTTAGCATGAGTGCGTCCCAGCAGGTTTTTCTGAAGTAGTTTTCGACGTAGCGACTCATTCCGCGAGCTGGCTCTGGACGGAACGAGGGTGCGGCCAAGGATCTAACAGAGGTACCATTTTGTGAAAGATTTCATCATGTGAACACTCCGGTACTCAAGGGATAAACATACATAATATTAAAAGAAATCTGTAATGGCGCAAGGATAGCATGAACTTAGCTTTTATCTGTGCCCTCGTCCATCTTTTCCAGTTACGGCCGCTGGTTGGGCTCGTAATACTTCGAAAAATATGGAGTCGCATGCATGTCAATATCTGACTTCCGGCAAGGGTCGGCTAGAATCAAATGTATATCTTGCGGGTGGTAGGACACGACGCCGAGCATGCCGGGTTTTTCTCTCTCCTTCTCTTCACACTTCTGAACAATCCAATGGCTATCGGCACAAAAGTCACGCTAATGCGGACGGCCTTGTCGGAGCGTACTTGCCAGGGGATCGACCAACGGATTCGCACCAACACTATACTCAGGATTTTCCCAAGCAGGGTAGATGCTGAACCGGGTTTCGTGTGGACGTCGATGATGCTAAAACCCCAAAGCAGCTCGATTGTCGAAGAGTGAGAGCGGCAGAGAGATAAGACCACGTACCATTTAGAACCGTCCTCTTCTCCAAACGGGATCGTGGCATGCCCACGCTACCTGGTCCGCCCGAGGCGGTCTTATCGCCCCATCTGCTGGCTTTCATCGCTGCTGAGGTCGCGATGGGATGAGGTAATGGAGTACGGGCGGGACCGGAGGGGGAGCGGTGTGGCTCTCCCGCTCCATCCCTGCCTTTCTCCACATCTCTTCTGACGCCATTCAACAATGGAGTTGTTGGTGGAGCATGTGATGAAGATGACATGTTGCTTGATACGTCTCCAGCGTATCTATAATTTTTGATTGCTCCATGCTATATTATCTACTGTTTTGGACATTATTGGGCTTTATTATCCACTTTTATATTACTTTTGGGACTAACCTATTAACCGGAGGCCTAGCCCAGAATTGCTGTTTTTTTGCCTATTTTAGGGTTTCGAAGAAAAGGAATATCAAACGGAGTCCAAACGGAATGAAACCTTCGGGAACGTGATTTTCTCAACGAACAAGACCCGGGAGACTTGGATGCTACGTCAAGAAAGAAAAGAGGAGGCCACGAGGTAGGGGGCGCGCCTACCTCCCCCCCCCCAGGTGCGCCCTCCACCCTCGTGGGCCCCCTATTGCTCCACCGACGTACTCCTTCCTCCTATATATACCTACGTACCCCCAACCGATCAGATATGGAGCCAAAACCCTAATTCCACCGCTGTAACTTTCTGTATCCACGAGATCCCATCTTGGGGCCTATTCCGGAGCTCCACTGGAGGGGGCATCGATCACGGAGGGCTTCTACATCAACACCATAGCCCCTCCGATGAAGTGTGAGTAGTTTACCTCAGACCTACGGGTCCATAGTTAGTAGCTAGATGGCTTCTTCTCTCTTTTTGGATCTCAATACAATGTTCTCCCCCTCTCTTGTGGAGAACTATTCGATGTAATCTTCTTTTTGTGGTGTGTTTGTTGGGACCGATGAATTGTGGGTTTATGATCAAGTCTATCTATGAATAATATTTGAATCTTCTCTGAATTCTTTTATGTATGATTGGTTATCTTTGCAAGTCTCTTCGAATTATCAGTTTGGTTTGGCCTACTAGATTGATCTTTCTTGCAATGGGAGAAGTGCTTAGCTTTGGGTTCAATCTTGTGGTGTCCTTTCCCAGTGACAGTACGGGCAGCAAGGCACGTATTGTATTGTTTCCATCGATGATAACAAGATGGGGTTTTCTTCATATTGCATGAGTCTATCCCTCTACATCATGTCATCTTGCTTAAGGCGTTACTCTGTTTTTAACTTAATACTCTAGATGCATGCTGGATAGCGGTCGATGAGTGGAGTAATAGTAGTAGATGCAGGCAGGAGTCGGTCTACTTGTCTCGGACGTGATGCCTATATACATGATCATACCTAGATATTCTCATAAGTATGCTCAATTCTGTCAATTGCTCAACAGTAATTTGTTCACCCACCGTAGAATACTTATGCTCTTGAGAGAAGCCACTAGTGAAACCTATGGCCCCCGGGTCTATCTTTATCATATTGATCTCCTACTACTTAGTTATTTCCTTTGCTATTTACTTTGCCTTTATTTTACTTTGCATCTTTTATCATAAAAATACCAAAAATATTATCTTATCATATCTATCAGATCTCACTCTCGTATGTGGCAATATAGGGATTGACAACCCCTATTTGCGTTGGTTGCGAGGATTTATTTATTTTGTGCAGGTACGAGGGACTCGCGCGTAGCCTCCTACTGGATTGATACCTTGGTTCTCAAAAACTGAGGGAAATACTTACGCTACTTTGCTGCATCATCCCTTCCTCTTCGGGGAAAACCCACAAAGTGCTCAAGAGGTAGCAAGAAGGATATCTGGCGCCGTTGCCGGGGAGGTCTACGCAAAAGTCAACATACCAAGTACCCATCACATACCCTTATCTCCCGCATTACATTATTTGCCATTTGCCTCTCGTTTTCCTCTCCCCCACTTCACCCTTGCCGTTTTATTCACCCTCTCTCTCTATCCTCCCTCTCTATTTGCCTCTTTTTGTTCGCTTGCTTTTTGTTTGCTTGTGTGTTGCTTGCTTGTCACGATGGCTCAAGATAATACTAAATTGTGTGACTTCACCAATACCAACAACAATGATTTTATTAGCACTCCGATTGCTCCTCTTACCGATGCTGAATCTTGTGAAATTAATATTGCTTTGCTGAATCTTGTCATGAAAGATCCGTTCTCCGGCCTTCCTAGTGAAGATGCCGCTACCCATCTTAATAGCTTCGTTGATTTGTGTGATATGCAAAAGAATAAAGATGTGGATAATGATATTGTTAAATTGAAGCTATTTCCTTTTTTGCTTAGAGATCGTGCTAAAGCTTGGTTTTCGTCTTTGCCCAAAAATAGTATTGGTTCATGGAAAAAGTGCAAAGATGCTTTTATCTCTAAGTATTTTCCTCCCTCTAAGATCATCTCTCTTAGAAACGATATTATGAATTTTAAGCAACTTGATCATGAACATGTTGCACAAGGTTGGGAGAGAATGAAATTAATGATACGTAATTGCCCTACTCATGGTTTAAATTTGTGGATGATTATACAAAAAAATTATGCCAGATTGAATTTTTCTTCTAGAAATATTTTAGATTCGGCCGCGGGAGGCACTTTTATGGAAATCACTTTAGGAGAAGCTACTAAACTCCTAGATAATATTATGGTTAATTATTCTAAATGGCACACTGAAAGATCTACTAATAAAAAGGTGCATGCGATAGAAGAAATTAATGTTTTGAGTGGAAAGATGGATGAACTTATGAAATTATTTGCTAATAAGAGTGTTTCTTCTGATCCTAATGATATGCCCTTGTCTACTTTAATTGAGGATAATAATGAATCTATGGATGTGAATTTTGTTGGTAGGAACAATTTTGGTAACAACGCGTATAGAGGAAATTTCAATCCTAGGCCTTATCCTACTAATCCCTCTAATAATTATGGTAATTCCTACAACAATTCTTATGGAAATTATAATAAGATGCCCTCTGATTTTGAATCTAATATAAAAGAATTTATTACTTCGCAAAAGAATTTTAATGCTATGATTGAAGAAAAATTGCTTAAGATTGATGATTTGGCTAGGAACGTTGATAGAATTGCTCTTGATGTTGATTCTTTGAAACTTATATCTATTCCACCTAAGCATGATATCAATGAGTCTCTCAAAGCCATGGGAATTTCCATTGATGAGTGCAAAGAAAGAACCGCTAGGATGCGTGCTAAGAAAGATGCCTTTATAAGAGCGTGTTCTTCTAGTTGCTATGAAAATAAAGATGAAGATCTAAAAGTTATTGATGTGTCCCCTATTAAATCTTTGTTTTGCAATATGAATCTTGATAATGATGGGACTGAATATGATCCACCTTTACCTAGAAGGCGTTCCAAGAATTCGGAATTTGTTGATCTTGATGCTAAATTTGATAAAAGTGGGATTGAAGAAATTAAAACCCTAGATGTTGCTAAACCCACTATTATGGATTTCAAGGAATTTAACTATGAAAATTTCTCTTTGATTGATTGTATTTCCTTGTTGCAATCCGTGCTAAATTCTCCTCATGCTTATAGTCAAAATAAAGGGTTTACTAAACATATCGTTGATGCCTTGATGCAATCTTATGAAGAAAACTTGAATTGGAATTTTCTATCCCTAGAAAACTTTATGATGAGTGGGAACCAACTATTAAAATTAAAATTAAAGATCATGAATGCTATGCTTTATGCAATTTGGGTGCTAGTGTTTCCACGATTCCTAAGACTTTGTATGATTTGTTAGGTTTCCATGATTTTGATGTTTGCTCTCTAAACTTGAACCTTGCGGATTCCACTATTAAGAAACCTATGGGAAGAATTAATGATGTTCTTATTGTTGCAAATAGGAATTATGTGCCCATAGATTTTATTGTTCTTGACATAGATTGCAATCCTTCATGTCCTATTATTCTTGGTAGACCTTTCCTTAGAACGATTGGTGCAATTATTGATATGAAGGAAGGAAATATTAGATTCCAATTTCCATTAAGGAAAGGCATGGAACAATTTCCTAGAAATAATATAAAATTACCTTATGAATCTATTATGAGAGCCACTTATGGATTGCCTACCAAAGATGGCAATACCTAGATCTATTCTTGCTTGTTATGCCTAGCTAGGGGCGTTAAACGATAGCGCTTGTTGGGAGGCAACCCAATTTTATTTTTATTCCTTTCCTTTTGCTCCTGTTTAGTAATAAATAATTTATCCAGCCTCTGTTTTGGTTGTGTTTTTTGTGTTTAATTAGTGTTTGTGCCAAGTAGAACCGTTGGGAAGACTTGGGGAAAGTCTTATTGAACTTGCTGTAAAAAATAGAAACTTTAGCACTCACGAGAACTGCTATCATTTTTATCTGGAGAGTGCTATTTAGTTAATTCTTTTTTGAGATGATTAATAGATAAATTCCTCACGTCAAGAAATTTATTTTAGAATTTTTGGGGTTCCAGATCTTGCGCTAGCTACAGATTACTACAGACTGTTCTGTTTTTGACACATTCTGTTTTTATTTGTTGTTTGCTTATTTTGATGAATCTATGGTTAGTAAAATAGTTTATAAACCATAGAGAAGTTGGAATACAGTAGGTATAACACCAATATAAATAAAGAATGAGTTCATTACAGTACCTTGAAGTCATCTTTTATTTTTTTTCGCTAACCGAGCTCACGAGACTTTCTACTTTAAGTTTTGTGTTGTGAAGTTTTCAAGTTTTGGGTAAAGATTTGATGGATTATGGAACAAGGAGTGGCAAGAGCCTAAGCTTG